>NW_027443213.1:0-15000 GCF_048569485.1 Anomaloglossus baeobatrachus
GAAAAGGCCCCAGAGGGAGGGGGCAGCCCGGGGGCCGAGAAAAGGCCCCAGAGGGAGGGGGCAGCCCGGGGGCCGAGAAAAGGCCCCAGAGGGAGGGGGCAGCCCGGGGGCCGAGAAAAGGCCCCAGAGGGAGGGGGCAGCCCGGGGGCCGAGAAAAGGCCCCAGAGGGAGGGGGCAGCCCGGGGGCCGAGAAAAGGCCCCAGAGGGAGGGGGCAGCCCGGGGGCCGAGAAAAGGCCCCAGAGGGAGGGGGCAGCCCGGGGGCCGAGAAAAGGCCCCAGAGGGAGGGGGCAGCCCGGGGGCCGAGAAAAGGCCCCAGAGGGAGGGGGCAGCCCGGGGGCCGAGAAAAGGCCCCAGAGGGAGGGGGCAGCCCGGGGGCCGAGAAAAGGCCCCAGAGGGAGGGGGCAGCCCGGGGGCCGAGAAAAGGCCCCAGAGGGAGGGGGCAGCCCGGGGGCCGAGAAAAGGCCCCAGAGGGAGGGGGCAGCCCGGGGGCCGAGAAAAGGCCCCAGAGGGAGGGGGCAGCCCGGGGGCCGAGAAAAGGCCCCAGAGGGAGGGGGCAGCCCGGGGGCCGAGAAAAGGCCCCAGAGGGAGGGGGCAGCCCGGGGGCCGAGAAAAGGCCCCAGAGGGAGGGGGCAGCCCGGGGGCCGAGAAAAGGCCCCAGAGGGAGGGGGCAGCCCGGGGGCCGAGAAAAGGCCCCAGAGGGAGGGGGCAGCCCGGGGGCCGAGAAAAGGCCCCAGAGGGAGGGGGCAGCCCGGGGGCCGAGAAAAGGCCCCAGAGGGAGGGGGCAGCCCGGGGGCCGAGAAAAGGCCCCAGAGGGAGGGGGCAGCCCGGGGGCCGAGAAAAGGCCCCAGAGGGAGGGGGCAGCCCGGGGGCCGAGAAAAGGCCCCAGAGGGAGGGGGCAGCCCGGGGGCCGAGAAAAGGCCCCAGAGGGAGGGGGCAGCCCGGGGGCCGAGAAAAGGCCCCAGAGGGAGGGGGCAGCCCGGGGGCCGAGAAAAGGCCCCAGAGGGAGGGGGCAGCCCGGGGGCCGAGAAAAGGCCCCAGAGGGAGGGGGCAGCCCGGGGGCCGAGAAAAGGCCCCAGAGGGAGGGGGCAGCCCGGGGGCCGAGAAAAGGCCCCAGAGGGAGGGGGCAGCCCGGGGGCCGAGAAAAGGCCCCAGAGGGAGGGGGCAGCCCGGGGGCCGAGAAAAGGCCCCAGAGGGAGGGGGCAGCCCGGGGGCCGAGAAAAGGCCCCAGAGGGAGGGGGCAGCCCGGGGGCCGAGAAAAGGCCCCAGAGGGAGGGGGCAGCCCGGGGGCCGAGAAAAGGCCCCAGAGGGAGGGGGCAGCCCGGGGGCCGAGAAAAGGCCCCAGAGGGAGGGGGCAGCCCGGGGGCCGAGAAAAGGCCCCAGAGGGAGGGGGCAGCCCGGGGGCCGAGAAAAGGCCCCAGAGGGAGGGGGCAGCCCGGGGGCCGAGAAAAGGCCCCAGAGGGAGGGGGCAGCCCGGGGGCCGAGAAAAGGCCCCAGAGGGAGGGGGCAGCCCGGGGGCCGAGAAAAGGCCCCAGAGGGAGGGGGCAGCCCGGGGGCCGAGAAAAGGCCCCAGAGGGAGGGGGCAGCCCGGGGGCCGAGAAAAGGCCCCAGAGGGAGGGGGCAGCCCGGGGGCCGAGAAAAGGCCCCAGAGGGAGGGGGCAGCCCGGGGGCCGAGAAAAGGCCCCAGAGGGAGGGGGCAGCCCGGGGGCCGAGAAAAGGCCCCAGAGGGAGGGGGCAGCCCGGGGGCCGAGAAAAGGCCCCAGAGGGAGGGGGCAGCCCGGGGGCCGAGAAAAGGCCCCAGAGGGAGGGGGCAGCCCGGGGGCCGAGAAAAGGCCCCAGAGGGAGGGGGCAGCCCGGGGGCCGAGAAAAGGCCCCAGAGGGAGGGGGCAGCCCGGGGGCCGAGAAAAGGCCCCAGAGGGAGGGGGCAGCCCGGGGGCCGAGAAAAGGCCCCAGAGGGAGGGGGCAGCCCGGGGGCCGAGAAAAGGCCCCAGAGGGAGGGGGCAGCCCGGGGGCCGAGAAAAGGCCCCAGAGGGAGGGGGCAGCCCGGGGGCCGAGAAAAGGCCCCAGAGGGAGGGGGCAGCCCGGGGGCCGAGAAAAGGCCCCAGAGGGAGGGGGCAGCCCGGGGGCCGAGAAAAGGCCCCAGAGGGAGGGGGCAGCCCGGGGGCCGAGAAAAGGCCCCAGAGGGAGGGGGCAGCCCGGGGGCCGAGAAAAGGCCCCAGAGGGAGGGGGCAGCCCGGGGGCCGAGAAAAGGCCCCAGAGGGAGGGGGCAGCCCGGGGGCCGAGAAAAGGCCCCAGAGGGAGGGGGCAGCCCGGGGGCCGAGAAAAGGCCCCAGAGGGAGGGGGCAGCCCGGGGGCCGAGAAAAGGCCCCAGAGGGAGGGGGCAGCCCGGGGGCCGAGAAAAGGCCCCAGAGGGAGGGGGCAGCCCGGGGGCCGAGAAAAGGCCCCAGAGGGAGGGGGCAGCCCGGGGGCCGAGAAAAGGCCCCAGAGGGAGGGGGCAGCCCGGGGGCCGAGAAAAGGCCCCAGAGGGAGGGGGCAGCCCGGGGGCCGAGAAAAGGCCCCAGAGGGAGGGGGCAGCCCGGGGGCCGAGAAAAGGCCCCAGAGGGAGGGGGCAGCCCGGGGGCCGAGAAAAGGCCCCAGAGGGAGGGGGCAGCCCGGGGGCCGAGAAAAGGCCCCAGAGGGAGGGGGCAGCCCGGGGGCCGAGAGAAAAGGCCCCAGAGGGAGGGGGCAGCCCGGGGGCCGAGAAAAGGCCCCAGAGGGAGGGGGCAGCCCGGGGGCCGAGAAAAGGCCCCAGAGGGAGGGGGCAGCCCGGGGGCCGAGAAAAGGCCCCAGAGGGAGGGGGCAGCCCGGGGGCCGAGAAAAGGCCCCAGAGGGAGGGGGCAGCCCGGGGGCCGAGAAAAGGCCCCAGAGGGAGGGGGCAGCCCGGGGGCCGAGAAAAGGCCCCAGAGGGAGGGGGCAGCCCGGGGGCCGAGAAAAGGCCCCAGAGGGAGGGGGCAGCCCGGGGGCCGAGAAAAGGCCCCAGAGGGAGGGGGCAGCCCGGGGGCCGAGAAAAGGCCCCAGAGGGAGGGGGCAGCCCGGGGGCCGAGAAAAGGCCCCAGAGGGAGGGGGCAGCCCGGGGGCCGAGAAAAGGCCCCAGAGGGAGGGGGCAGCCCGGGGGCCGAGAAAAGGCCCCAGAGGGAGGGGGCAGCCCGGGGGCCGAGAAAAGGCCCCAGAGGGAGGGGGCAGCCCGGGGGCCGAGAAAAGGCCCCAGAGGGAGGGGGCAGCCCGGGGGCCGAGAAAAGGCCCCAGAGGGAGGGGGCAGCCCGGGGGCCGAGAAAAGGCCCCAGAGGGAGGGGGCAGCCCGGGGGCCGAGAAAAGGCCCCAGAGGGAGGGGGCAGCCCGGGGGCCGAGAAAAGGCCCCAGAGGGAGGGGGCAGCCCGGGGGCCGAGAAAAGGCCCCAGAGGGAGGGGGCAGCCCGGGGGCCGAGAAAAGGCCCCAGAGGGAGGGGGCAGCCCGGGGGCCGAGAAAAGGCCCCAGAGGGAGGGGGCAGCCCGGGGGCCGAGAAAAGGCCCCAGAGGGAGGGGGCAGCCCGGGGGCCGAGAAAAGGCCCCAGAGGGAGGGGGCAGCCCGGGGGCCGAGAAAAGGCCCCAGAGGGAGGGGGCAGCCCGGGGGCCGAGAAAAGGCCCCAGAGGGAGGGGGCAGCCCGGGGGCCGAGAAAAGGCCCCAGAGGGAGGGGGCAGCCCGGGGGCCGAGAAAAGGCCCCAGAGGGAGGGGGCAGCCCGGGGGCCGAGAAAAGGCCCCAGAGGGAGGGGGCAGCCCGGGGGCCGAGAAAAGGCCCCAGAGGGAGGGGGCAGCCCGGGGGCCGAGAAAAGGCCCCAGAGGGAGGGGGCAGCCCGGGGGCCGAGAAAAGGCCCCAGAGGGAGGGGGCAGCCCGGGGGCCGAGAAAAGGCCCCAGAGGGAGGGGGCAGCCCGGGGGCCGAGAAAAGGCCCCAGAGGGAGGGGGCAGCCCGGGGGCCGAGAAAAGGCCCCAGAGGGAGGGGGCAGCCCGGGGGCCGAGAAAAGGCCCCAGAGGGAGGGGGCAGCCCGGGGGCCGAGAAAAGGCCCCAGAGGGAGGGGGCAGCCCGGGGGCCGAGAAAAGGCCCCAGAGGGAGGGGGCAGCCCGGGGGCCGAGAAAAGGCCCCAGAGGGAGGGGGCAGCCCGGGGGCCGAGAAAAGGCCCCAGAGGGAGGGGGCAGCCCGGGGGCCGAGAAAAGGCCCCAGAGGGAGGGGGCAGCCCGGGGGCCGAGAAAAGGCCCCAGAGGGAGGGGGCAGCCCGGGGGCCGAGAAAAGGCCCCAGAGGGAGGGGGCAGCCCGGGGGCCGAGAAAAGGCCCCAGAGGGAGGGGGCAGCCCGGGGGCCGAGAAAAGGCCCCAGAGGGAGGGGGCAGCCCGGGGGCCGAGAAAAGGCCCCAGAGGGAGGGGGCAGCCCGGGGGCCGAGAAAAGGCCCCAGAGGGAGGGGGCAGCCCGGGGGCCGAGAAAAGGCCCCAGAGGGAGGGGGCAGCCCGGGGGCCGAGAAAAGGCCCCAGAGGGAGGGGGCAGCCCGGGGGCCGAGAAAAGGCCCCAGAGGGAGGGGGCAGCCCGGGGGCCGAGAAAAGGCCCCAGAGGGAGGGGGCAGCCCGGGGGCCGAGAAAAGGCCCCAGAGGGAGGGGGCAGCCCGGGGGCCGAGAAAAGGCCCCAGAGGGAGGGGGCAGCCCGGGGGCCGAGAAAAGGCCCCAGAGGGAGGGGGCAGCCCGGGGGCCGAGAAAAGGCCCCAGAGGGAGGGGGCAGCCCGGGGGCCGAGAAAAGGCCCCAGAGGGAGGGGGCAGCCCGGGGGCCGAGAAAAGGCCCCAGAGGGAGGGGGCAGCCCGGGGGCCGAGAAAAGGCCCCAGAGGGAGGGGGCAGCCCGGGGGCCGAGAAAAGGCCCCAGAGGGAGGGGGCAGCCCGGGGGCCGAGAAAAGGCCCCAGAGGGAGGGGGCAGCCCGGGGGCCGAGAAAAGGCCCCAGAGGGAGGGGGCAGCCCGGGGGCCGAGAAAAGGCCCCAGAGGGAGGGGGCAGCCCGGGGGCCGAGAAAAGGCCCCAGAGGGAGGGGGCAGCCCGGGGGCCGAGAAAAGGCCCCAGAGGGAGGGGGCAGCCCGGGGGCCGAGAAAAGGCCCCAGAGGGAGGGGGCAGCCCGGGGGCCGAGAAAAGGCCCCAGAGGGAGGGGGCAGCCCGGGGGCCGAGAAAAGGCCCCAGAGGGAGGGGGCAGCCCGGGGGCCGAGAAAAGGCCCCAGAGGGAGGGGGCAGCCCGGGGGCCGAGAAAAGGCCCCAGAGGGAGGGGGCAGCCCGGGGGCCGAGAAAAGGCCCCAGAGGGAGGGGGCAGCCCGGGGGCCGAGAAAAGGCCCCAGAGGGAGGGGGCAGCCCGGGGGCCGAGAAAAGGCCCCAGAGGGAGGGGGCAGCCCGGGGGCCGAGAAAAGGCCCCAGAGGGAGGGGGCAGCCCGGGGGCCGAGAAAAGGCCCCAGAGGGAGGGGGCAGCCCGGGGGCCGAGAAAAGGCCCCAGAGGGAGGGGGCAGCCCGGGGGCCGAGAAAAGGCCCCAGAGGGAGGGGGCAGCCCGGGGGCCGAGAAAAGGCCCCAGAGGGAGGGGGCAGCCCGGGGGCCGAGAAAAGGCCCCAGAGGGAGGGGGCAGCCCGGGGGCCGAGAAAAGGCCCCAGAGGGAGGGGGCAGCCCGGGGGCCGAGAAAAGGCCCCAGAGGGAGGGGGCAGCCCGGGGGCCGAGAAAAGGCCCCAGAGGGAGGGGGCAGCCCGGGGGCCGAGAAAAGGCCCCAGAGGGAGGGGGCAGCCCGGGGGCCGAGAAAAGGCCCCAGAGGGAGGGGGCAGCCCGGGGGCCGAGAAAAGGCCCCAGAGGGAGGGGGCAGCCCGGGGGCCGAGAAAAGGCCCCAGAGGGAGGGGGCAGCCCGGGGGCCGAGAAAAGGCCCCAGAGGGAGGGGGCAGCCCGGGGGCCGAGAAAAGGCCCCAGAGGGAGGGGGCAGCCCGGGGGCCGAGAAAAGGCCCCAGAGGGAGGGGGCAGCCCGGGGGCCGAGAAAAGGCCCCAGAGGGAGGGGGCAGCCCGGGGGCCGAGAAAAGGCCCCAGAGGGAGGGGGCAGCCCGGGGGCCGAGAAAAGGCCCCAGAGGGAGGGGGCAGCCCGGGGGCCGAGAAAAGGCCCCAGAGGGAGGGGGCAGCCCGGGGGCCGAGAAAAGGCCCCAGAGGGAGGGGGCAGCCCGGGGGCCGAGAAAAGGCCCCAGAGGGAGGGGGCAGCCCGGGGGCCGAGAAAAGGCCCCAGAGGGAGGGGGCAGCCCGGGGGCCGAGAAAAGGCCCCAGAGGGAGGGGGCAGCCCGGGGGCCGAGAAAAGGCCCCAGAGGGAGGGGGCAGCCCGGGGGCCGAGAAAAGGCCCCAGAGGGAGGGGGCAGCCCGGGGGCCGAGAAAAGGCCCCAGAGGGAGGGGGCAGCCCGGGGGCCGAGAAAAGGCCCCAGAGGGAGGGGGCAGCCCGGGGGCCGAGAAAAGGCCCCAGAGGGAGGGGGCAGCCCGGGGGCCGAGAAAAGGCCCCAGAGGGAGGGGGCAGCCCGGGGGCCGAGAAAAGGCCCCAGAGGGAGGGGGCAGCCCGGGGGCCGAGAAAAGGCCCCAGAGGGAGGGGGCAGCCCGGGGGCCGAGAAAAGGCCCCAGAGGGAGGGGGCAGCCCGGGGGCCGAGAAAAGGCCCCAGAGGGAGGGGGCAGCCCGGGGGCCGAGAAAAGGCCCCAGAGGGAGGGGGCAGCCCGGGGGCCGAGAAAAGGCCCCAGAGGGAGGGGGCAGCCCGGGGGCCGAGAAAAGGCCCCAGAGGGAGGGGGCAGCCCGGGGGCCGAGAAAAGGCCCCAGAGGGAGGGGGCAGCCCGGGGGCCGAGAAAAGGCCCCAGAGGGAGGGGGCAGCCCGGGGGCCGAGAAAAGGCCCCAGAGGGAGGGGGCAGCCCGGGGGCCGAGAAAAGGCCCCAGAGGGAGGGGGCAGCCCGGGGGCCGAGAAAAGGCCCCAGAGGGAGGGGGCAGCCCGGGGGCCGAGAAAAGGCCCCAGAGGGAGGGGGCAGCCCGGGGGCCGAGAAAAGGCCCCAGAGGGAGGGGGCAGCCCGGGGGCCGAGAAAAGGCCCCAGAGGGAGGGGGCAGCCCGGGGGCCGAGAAAAGGCCCCAGAGGGAGGGGGCAGCCCGGGGGCCGAGAAAAGGCCCCAGAGGGAGGGGGCAGCCCGGGGGCCGAGAAAAGGCCCCAGAGGGAGGGGGCAGCCCGGGGGCCGAGAAAAGGCCCCAGAGGGAGGGGGCAGCCCGGGGGCCGAGAAAAGGCCCCAGAGGGAGGGGGCAGCCCGGGGGCCGAGAAAAGGCCCCAGAGGGAGGGGGCAGCCCGGGGGCCGAGAAAAGGCCCCAGAGGGAGGGGGCAGCCCGGGGGCCGAGAAAAGGCCCCAGAGGGAGGGGGGCAGCCCGGGGGCCGAGAAAAGGCCCCAGAGGGAGGGGGCAGCCCGGGGGGCCGAGAAAAGGCCCCAGAGGGAGGGGGCAGCCCGGGGGCCGAGAAAAGGCCCCAGAGGGAGGGGGCAGCCCGGGGGCCGAGAAAAGGCCCCAGAGGGAGGGGGCAGCCCGGGGGCCGAGAAAAGGCCCCAGAGGGAGGGGGCAGCCCGGGGGCCGAGAAAAGGCCCCAGAGGGAGGGGGCAGCCCGGGGGCCGAGAAAAGGCCCCAGAGGGAGGGGGCAGCCCGGGGGCCGAGAAAAGGCCCCAGAGGGAGGGGGCAGCCCGGGGGCCGAGAAAAGGCCCCAGAGGGAGGGGGCAGCCCGGGGCCCCTGACAAAAACTGCAATGTGCACATAGCAAATCTAACTTCTCATAGAACTTTCTGACTTCCCAGCAAAGTCTAACAAAACTGCACCAAAAAAACCACAGCAAATAACGCAGCATCCACATGTAGCCTAAGGCGGGCTTTGCACGTTGCGACATCGCAAGCCGATGCTGCGATGTCGCACGCGAAAGTCCCCGCCCCCGTCGCAGGTACGATATTGTGTGATAGCTGGCGTAGCGAACATGATCGCTACGCCAGCTTTACATGCTCTCACCTGCCCTGCGACCGTCGCTCTGGCCGGCGACCCGCCTCCTTCCTAAGGGGGCGGGTCGTGCGGCGTCATAGCGACGTCACACGCCAGGCAGCATAGCGGCGGAGGGGCGGAGATGAGCAGGATGTAAACATCCTGCCCACCTCCTTCCTTCCGCATATCCTACGGAAGCCGCGGTGACGCCGGTAGGAGATGTTCCTCGCTCCTGCGACTTCACACACAGCGATGTGTGCTGCCGCAAGAGCGAGGAACAACATCGGACCGTCGCGTCAGCGTAATTATGGATTACGCCGACGCTGCACCGATGATACGATTTACGAGCGCAAAATCGTCGTAATCGTATCATCTAGGCTTTCCACACTACGATGTCGCATGCAATGCCGGATGTGCGTCACTTTCAGTTTGACCCCACCGACATCGCACCTGCGATGTCGTAGTGTGCAAAGCCGCCCTTAGACTTTCCCAAAACTTGTCCAGATGACGAAAATACCTTTTAGTGGTGTAGATAGGACCTGCGATGATGTCATGCCCATGTGACCGAGTGGAAGGAGCCGCTCAGAAAGCTAGAAGATCCGGATTCCTGAAGGAGATGGGAACGTGTGACCGGTAATGAGGGAAAATGGGGTTGCAGGGTGAGTGCATATGAGGGGTACAGATTGTGACAAAATGGGGTGCAGGGTGTTTGAGAGAGGGGCAAGTTTGGGTACAGGCTGTGTGACATATAGGGATGCAGGCAGGGCTGTCTGCAGGTTTTTGTGGACCCCATCCTCACGTAGACACGCACATACAGATACGTACACATACAGGCATAGGCTGGAGTCACACTTGTATGTGACTCATGCGAGTATCGGATCACACTGCCCAGACCGGCTGGCTTCTCTTCTGTCAGGAGCGGCTCTGCTGTATGTATTTCTATGATGCTGACCCGCTCCTCTCAGGAGAGCCGCGGCCGGTCCGGGCAGTGCGATCCGATACACGCAAGTGTGACTCCAGCCTATGCCTGTATGTGCGTGTCTACGTGAGGATGGGGCCCACAAAAACCTGTGGGCCCACAAAAACCCCGACCGGTGGCAGCCCAGGGCCCACAAAAACCCCAACCGGTGGCAGCCCCTGACAAAAACTGCAATGTGCACATAGCAAATCTGACTTCTCATAGACTTTGCTGGGAAGTCAGAAAGTTCTGACAACAAAACTGCACCAAAAAAACCACAGCAAATAACGCAGCGTCCACATGTAGCCTAAGACTTTCCCAGCCTCCTCAATTGAGATCATGGGTCAGTATAACTGAAAAGCTCCTCCACAGAATTTTACCTTATAGAAAAATGGCAACATATAGATCATCACCTATATTGAAAGGCTTCATATAAACTTTATTGCACATAAATATCTAAACACATCAATACATTACAAAAAAGTGCATGGTGCAGGACTACAAGCAAAATAAAGTGCTAAGTACCTAAAAGTCCAGAGGGAGTAATATCTCTATTGGGCTCTGAATGCATAAACAGTAAATCAGATATATCTCACCACCCAGCAGCATAAACACAAGTAGTTATTTATTGCACTCACCCATATTCTCCTGTAATATGTGGCACTGCTGTGTCTCTTTTGCCACTGTTTCACATGGTCTTCCTCAAGGAGTGTCAAAACGCCGTGTCCTTCAGATCTTTTATACCCCCACTACATAATCGGTCCCAGCTGGCCCTTTAATTAGTCGCGCATGTGCAGTGCTATCTACTCGGTCAGGTGTCGCGTGCTTCAGCAGTCACATGATTTTATCTGACGTCAGGGATATTCCGGAACTCTGTGGAGGAGTAGACTGTAGCACAGGTGATTTCAATCTATTACTCCCTGTTATCAGCCTTTTCTGGGGGAAGGAGACTGTAGGACAGGTGACTGCAATCAATTACTCCCTGCTATCAGCCATTACTGGGGGGAATAGACTGTAGGACACTCGACTGCAATCTATTACTCCCTGTTATCAGCCATTACTGGGGGGAAGAGACTGTAGGACACTCGACTGCAATCTATTACTCCCTGTGATCAGCCATTTCTGGGGGAAGGAGACTGTAGGACAGGTCACTTCAATCTATTACTCCCTGTTATCAACCATTACTGGGGGGAAGAGACTGTAGGACACTCGACTGCAATCTATTACTCCCTGTTATCAGCCATTACTGGGGGGAAGAGACTGTAGGACACTCGACTGCAATCTATTACTCCCTGTGATCAGCCATTTCTGGGGGAAGGAGACTGTAGGACAGGTCACTTCAATCTATTACTCCCTGTTATCAACCATTACTGGGGGGAAGAGACTGTAGGACACTCGACTGCAATCTATTACTCCCTGTTGTCAGCCATTACTGGGGGGAAGAGACTGTAGGACACTCGACTGCAATCTATTACTCCCTGTTATCAGCCATTTCTGGGGGAAGACGACTGTAGGACAGGTGACTGCAATCTATTACTCCCTGTTATCAACCATTGCTGGAGGGAAGAGACTGTAGGACACTCGACTGCAATCTATTACTCCCTGTTATCAGCCATGGAGGAGGAGATTGTAGGACAGGTGACCAATCTATTAGGCCGGTTTTACATCTGCGTTGTTTCGACGCAAACGGACTCCGTCACTAATGTATTAGGCTGCTTTCACACTACGTCTTTTTAAGGCTGCTTTCACACTACGTCTTTTTAACATGCGTCCTGAACGTTTTTTTGCTGCAAAAGCAGATCCTGCTTTTACAGCAAAAAACGCATGCAAACGCATGTGTTACTTTGCAGGATCCTGTCACTGGATGTTTAGGGGCGGGCATTGGAGTCATGTGATCGGGAGTGATGGGAACTAAACGTGATAGACTGGAAGCCGGCTTCTTACAACTGTGGAGGCTCGTAACCAAGGTAAACATCGGGTATACTTGCTTGGATACCCGATATTTACTTTGGTTACGAGCGTCTGCAGCTGCTAGGAGCCGGGCTCCCTGCACACGTAACCAACATAAACATCGGGTAACTAAGATAAGTGGTTACCCGATATTTACCTTGGTTACGAGTGTCCGCAGCTCTCAGGTGGAGGAGAGGGAGGGGGAGAGACAGAGAGGTAGGAGAGAGAGGGACTGATCACGAGAGACTGGTTCTGGGCATGCTCAGTAGAGCAAGCAGGATCCTGTCTATCAGCATGCCAGCGTTCACATGCGTTTGCGTGCTGTTTAGTCAGGATCCAGCGATTTGCAGTATTTGGACGCAGCTCAAAAACGCTACATGTAGCGTTTTTGAAAGATGTTAAAAAACTGCAAGTCGCTGGATCCTCACTATAACGCATGCAAACGCAGGTGAACGCATGTTAACGCGAGTCCATTGCAAATGCATTGAAATGAAAACGCATTTGCACTGGATCCGTTTTTGCGTTAAAAAAACGTTCAGGACGCATGTTAAAAAGACGTAGTGTGAAAGCAGCCTAACATGCGTCCTGAACGTTTTTTTAACGCAAAACGGATCCAGTGCAAATGCGTTTTCATTTCAATGCATTTGCAATGGACTCGCGTTAACATGCGTTCACCTGCGTTTGCGTGCGTTATAGTGAGGATCCAGCGACTTGCAGTTTTTTAACATCTTTCAAAAACGCTACATGTAGCGTTTTTGAGCTGCGTCCAAATACTGCAAATCGCTGGATCCTGACTAAACAGCACGCAAACGCATGTGAACGCTGGCATGCTGATAGACAGGATCCTGCTTGCTCTACTGAGCATGCCCAGAACCAGTCTCTCGTGATCAGTCCCTCTCTCTCCTACCTCTCTGTCTCTCCCCCTCCCTCTCCTCCACCTGAGAGCTGCGGACACTCGTAACCAAGGTAAATATCGGGTAACCACTTATCTTAGTTACCCGATGTTTACGTTGGTTACGTGTGCAGGGAGCCCGGCTCCTAGCAGCTGCAGACGCTCGTAACCAAAGTAAATATCGGGTATCCAAGCAAGTATACCCGATGTTTACCTTGGTTACGAACCTCCACAGTTGTAAGAAGCCGGCTTCCAGTCTGGCACGTTTAGTTCCCATCACTCCCGATCACATGACTCCAATGCCCGCCCCTAAACATCCAGTGACAGGATCCTGCAAAGTAACACATGCGTTTGCATGCGTTTTTTGATGTAAAAGCAGGATCCGCTTTTGCAGCAAAAAAACGTTCAGGACGCATGTTAAAAAGACGTAGTGTGAAAGCAGCCTTACAGTTCATTTATTTACAGTGTAAGCGCGACACCATGTGGACGCATGCGGGTAGTGCATGAGGCATGCTGTCGCTCTTCAACTGTAAATAAATGAACTGTAATACATTAGTGACGGAGTCCGTTTGCGTCGAAACAACGCAAATGTGAAACCTGCCTTTCTCCCTGTTATCAGCCATTACTGGGGGGAGGAGACTGTAGGACAGGTGACTGCAATCTATTACTCCCTGTTATAAACCATTACTGGGGGAAAAAGACTGTAGGCCCTCGACTGCATTCTATTACTCCCTGTTATCAGCCATTACTGGAGGGGGAGACTGTAGAACAGGGGACTTCAGTCTATTGCTTTCTGTTATCAGCCATGGAGGAGGAGACGACTATAGAACAGGTGACTTCAATCTATTACTCCCTGTTATCAACCATTACTGGGGGGAAGAGACTGTAGGACAGGTGACTGCAATCTATTACTCCCTGTTATCAGCCATTACTGGGGGGAAGAGACTGTAGGACAGGTGACTGCAATCTATTACTCCTTTTCCATGTTGGTCCATATGAGAAGACCAGGACTATTAATGACCGGCAGTAGTGTAGCTACCGGGAGGTGGCAGAGGGGGCAGTTGCCCTGTGCTCAGAGGAGGTCCACTAGGCGCTTCCACCTATGTGCGCACGTTGCGTCGTGTCACTGTAGAAAATTCTGCAGTGATTTGGCAGCTCATGTGCGCTTCAAATCGCTGCAGACACTGCATAATGGATGTAGTGTGTCTGCAGAATAGATGGCGATTTCACGCGCTCGGGATGCCGCCTCTCCCATAGACAGAGTGGGAGCAGCATCCAAAGCGCACGAAAGAAGTGACATGCTACATTTTTAAATGCAGAGATTTTGTCAAATTTTTGACACTCAAATCGCTGCGTTCAAAAAAGCATGGTGCGCACGGATTATGCACACTCTTCATAGATTGTGCAGGGGACGCAGGACACATGCATATACACTGCAGTGCTATAGACGCAGCATAAATGCATGCAATACGCACACGTGCGCACATAGCCTGAGTGCTGCAGAGGCAGAGCAGAAACTTGTCCAGATGACGAAAATACATCCTAGTGGTGTAGATAGGACCTGCGATCTTGTCATGCCCATGTGACCGAGTGGGAGGAGCCGCTCAGAAAGCCAGAAGATCCTGATTCCTGAAGGAGATGGGAACGCGTGACCGGTAATGAGGGAAAATGGGGTTGCAGGGTGAGTGCATATGAGGGGTACAGATTGTGACAAAATGGGGTGCAGGGTGTTTGAGAGAGGGGTAAGTTTGGGTACAGGCTGTGTGACATATAGGGATGCAGGCAGGGCCGTCTACAGGTTTTTGTGGGCCCCATCCTCACGTACAGGGGCGGACTGGCCCACCAGGAGGTCGGGATAACCCCCGGTGGGACCCTGCTATTGATGGCCACGCCCCTTAGGCACCGCCTCCCTACCCCCCTTCCCCGGGCCCCTTATGGATATGTGTGAGAGGACGTGATGAGATCAGCACATTGCTGACGTCATCACAGTGCTGCGGGCGCCACACTGGATTCATCAGGCAGCGGTAAGCGCTCCATGGAGGAGCCGAAGAGACAGGTGTAATTAATGGGGATGTGTGGGGAGGGTCTGAGGACACATAACGGGGAACATTTGTGAAGGAGACACAGTTTTGTGACAGGCAGAGGGGGAGTGCTGTATTCCGAGGGAGGGGGGAGGCAGGTAGGTGTGTGTAGTGATAGGGCAGTGTAATTTGTGTCTGCAGGGGGTGATGAGGGGTGCAATGTATTATGTCTGGGGAGGGGGTAATGGAGGGTGCATTGTATTGTATGTGGGGGAGGGGTAATGGAGGGTGCTCTGTATTGTGTGTGTGTGTGGGGAGTGATGGGGGGTACATTGTAGGTACATTGTAGTGTGTGGAGGGGTGCATTGTGTGTGTATGGCGTGATGGGGTGCATTGTGTGTGTGTGTAGGGGGTGATGGGGGGGTGCATTGTATTTGTGTGTGTGTGTGTGTGTTTGGAGGGGGTGATGGGGGGTGCATTGTATTGTGTGCGTGGGGAGATGGTAATGGGGGGTGCATGGTATTGTGTGTGTATGTAGTGGGTAATGGGGGGATGTATTGTGTGTGTGTGTGTGTAGGGGGTGATGCATTGTATTGTGTGTGTGTGTGTGTGTGTAGGGGGTGATGCATTGTGTGTGTGTGTGTGTGTGTGTGTGTAGGGGGTGATGCATTGTATTGTGTGTGTGTAGTGGGTGATGGGGGATATATTGTGTGTGTGTGTGTGTGTGTGTGTGGGGGGGGAGTAGTGGGGGTGCATTGTATTGTGGGTGTGTGTAGCGGTTGATGGGGGGGATGTACTGTGTGTGGGGGGGTAATGGAGCGTGTATTGTGTGTGTGTGAGGGTAATGGGGGTGCATTGTAGTGTGTGTGTGTGTGTGTGTGTGTAGGGGGTGATGGGGGGTGCATTGTAGTGTGTGTGTGTAGGGGGTGATGGGGGGTGCATTGTAGTGTGTGTGTGTAGGGGGTGATGGGGGGTGCATTGTATTCTGTGTGTTTGGAGGGGGTGATGGGGGGTGCATTGTGTGTGTACGGGCTGATGGACAGTGCATTGTGTGTGTGTTTGTGTGTGTGTGTGTGTGGGGAGTAATGGGGGTGCATTTGTGTGTGTGTGGGGAGTAGTGGGGGTGCATTGTATTGTGGGTGTGTGTG
>NW_027443213.1:20000-50000 GCF_048569485.1 Anomaloglossus baeobatrachus
CGCAGCATGGCGGATGGAGCACGTTTGGGAGTGCGCAGCATGGCGGATGGAGCACGTTTGGGAGTGCGCAGCATGGCGGATGGAGCACGTTTGGGAGTGCGCAGCATGGCGGATGGAGCACGTTTGGGAGTGCGCAGCATGGCGGATGGAGCACGTTTGGGAGTGCGCAGCATGGCGGATGGAGCACGTTTGGGAGTGCGCAGCATGGCGGATGGAGCACGTTTGGGAGTGCGCAGCATGGCGGATGGAGCACGTTTGGGAGTGCGCAGCATGGCGGATGGAGCACGTTTGGGAGTGCGCAGCATGGCGGATGGAGCACGTTTGGGAGTGCCCAGCATGGCGGATGGAGCACGTTTGGGAGTGCCCAGCATGGCGGATGGAGCACGTTTGGGAGTGCCCAGCATGGCGGATGGAGCACGTTTGGGAGTGCCCAGCATGGCGGATGGAGCACGTTTGGGAGTGCGCAGCATGGCGGATGGAGCACGTTTGGGAGTGCGCAGCATGGCGGATGGAGCACGTTTGGGAGTGCGCAGCATGGCGGATGGAGCACGTTTGGGAGTGCGCAGCATGGCGGATGGAGCACGTTTGGGAGTGCGCAGCATGGCGGATGGAGCACGTTTGGGAGTGCGCAGCATGGCGGATGGAGCACGATGGGGAGTGCGCAGCATGGGAGATGGAGCACGTTTGGGAGTGCGCAGCATGGCGGATGGAGCACGATGGGGAGTGCGCAGCATGGGAGATGGAGCACGTTTGGGAGTGCGCAGCATGGCGGATGGAGCACGATGGGGAGTGCGCAGCATGGGAGATGGAGCACGATGGGGAGTGCGCAGCATGGGGGATGGAGCACGATGGGGGGTGCGCAGCATGGGGGATGGAGCACGATGGGGGGTGCGCAGCATGGGGGATGGAGCACGATGGGGGGTGCGCAGCTTGGGGGATTGAGCACGATGGGGGGTGCGCAGCATGGGGGATGGAGCACGATGGGAGGTGCACACCTCCCCCCAACACACACGTGCACTGCACAACACACACACACACTGGGAAACACAAACACCGCCCTACACAGACATCCACACACACAGACAACGCTGCACACACACAACACCCAACACACAAACACCGCGGCATACATAAATATACGCACATACCGCGCAACACACACACTGCACAAAACATACCTCCCCCCAAAACACACACAAACCACGCAACACACACACAATGCTACAGACACACAGCGCTCCACAAACAACGCAACACACGCATCACACACAACGCAACACACAAACAACACCGCTCTCACCCCCCGCCACACCCAGACAACACCCAGAACATGTACAGCGCCCTACACAAACACTTGGTAACTACACACAACAACATCTATATATATATTTAACAAAAATCATACATGAACTACACAATACGTAAATTCTAGAATACCCGATGCGTAGAATCGGGCCACCTTCTAGTATGTATATATATATATATATATATATATGTATGTGTGTATATATATATATATGTATATATATGTATGTGTGTATATATATATATATATGTGTATATATATGTGTATATATATGTATGTATGTGTGTGTATATATATATATGTATGTGTATGTATGTATGTATGTATGTGTATATCTATATATATAATTGCCTTATTCTGTCTGTCTGTCTGTCATGCTCCAAAATTGTGTCACGGTGACATGTCCTTACGGTGACACAAAGCTGATTGGCCGCTGGGTTCGCCATGGCCCCCCCCCCCACACGGATTGGCCTCTCGCCCCGGCTCTCTGCAGGCCCCGCCCCCCTCACGCAATGCACGCTCGCTCTGGCCCCGCACCCCGCACGCATTCCCCCAACTGACACGGAGCCACAGGTGAGTACACACACACACACACACACTCTCTCTCTCTCTCTCACTCACACTCACACACGTCACACACACGTCACATCCACACACTCACAACATCCTGGGATATCGCTTGCTTCTCGGCCGCGATACTGTGCTGTGAGCTTTCAGGACCTGCCGGAGGATCACATGGCCAGAAGCATGTGGTATCTCCGGATGTTGTGAGTATGAGCGCGTATGTGTAATATCGTCAATGTGTGTGTGCGTGAGTGTATGCGATCGGGTGGGTGTGAGTGTATGCGATCGGGTGGGTGGGTGTGAGTGTATGCGATCGGGTGGGTGTGTGTGTGAGTGTATACGATCAGATCTGTGAGTGTCGGCAGAGGAGCACGGCGTGCTGGAGGAGGCTGGGAGGAGAGAGGCTGATCCTGGGGAAGGCTGGGAGGGTGGAGGCTGAGAGAAGAGAGGCTGATGTTGTGGGGAGGCTGAGGCTGGGGTAGGCTGGGAGGAGAGATGCTGATGCTGGGGACAGAAAAGGCTGATGCTGCGGGCAGAGAGGCTGATGCTGCGGGCAGAGAGGCTGATGCTGCGGGCAGAGAGGCTGATGCTGCGGGCAGAGAGGCTGATGCTGCGGGCAGAGAGGCTGATGCTGCGGGCAGAGAGGCTGATGCTGCGGGCAGAGAGGCTGATGCTGCGGGCAGAGAGGCTGATGCTGCGGGCAGAGAGGCTGATGCTGCGGGCAGAGAGGCTGATGCTGCGGGCAGAGAGGCTGATGCTGCGGGCAGAGAGGCTGATGCTGCGGGCAGAGAGGCTGATGCTGCGGCCAGCATAGGGGATGGAACACGTTTTGGAGTCTGCAGCATGGCGGATGGACCACGTTTGGGAGTGCGCAGCATGGCGGATGGACCACGTTTGGGAGTGCGCAGCATGGCGGATGGAGCACGTTTGGGAGTGCGCAGCATGGCGGATGGAGCACGTTTGGGAGTGCGCAGCATGGCGGATGGAGCACGTTTGGGAGTGCGCAGCATGGCGGATGGAGCACGTTTGGGAGTGCGCAGCATGGCGGATGGAGCACGTTTGGGAGTGCGCAGCATGGCGGATGGAGCACGTTTGGGAGTGCGCAGCATGGCGGATCGAGCACGTTTTGGAGTGCGCAGCATGGCGGATGGAGCACGTTTGGGAGTGCGCAGCATGGCGGATGGAGCACGTTTGGGAGTGCGCAGCATGGCGGATGGAGCACGTTTGGGAGTGCGCAGCATGGCGGATGGAGCACGATGGGGAGTGCGCAGCATGGGAGATGGAGCACGTTTGGGAGTGCGCAGCATGGCGGATGGAGCACGATGGGGAGTGCGCAGCATGGGAGATGGAGCACGATGGGGGGTGCGCAGCATGGGGGATGGAGCACGATGGGGGGTGCGCAGCATGGGGGATGGAGCACGATGGGGGGTGCGCAGCTTAGGGGATGGAGCACGATGGGGGGTGCACACTCACACTTCTGGACCCTGAGAGCATCATAGGCTATGTTTTGAGGGGAAATTTTAAGCCCGCTCTTTACAGTTATTCGCCAAAAAACCTGCCTCCACTAAGGCGAATGGAGCTGGGAGCCACAGTGCAGCCAGAACTTCAGAAGAATGTGCTGCCACGCCCTTATATGGAATGTTGGCATGTCACAATGCAGCCAGGGAAAGAGGCAGACATAGACAGGGTAAGAGACAGACACAAAGAGACAGAGACAGACAGGGAAAGAAAGGGAAAGAGGCAGACAGGGAAAGAGGCAGACAGGGAAAGAGGCAGACAGGGAAAGAAAGGGAAACAGAGAGGCAGTTACTATCCTGGGCGTTAATACATTCTATTTATACATTCTATCCCGGGAATGTTACTACTTTCTATTTTGTTAACAACAGTTATTAATCCGGGCGAAGCCGGGTAGTACAGCTAGTGTGTGTGTGTGTGTGTGTGTGTGTGTGTATATATGTATGTATGTATGTATGTATGTATGTATATGTATATGTATGTATGTATGTATATATATATATATATATATATATATATATATATATATATATATATATACTTTATTCCTCTGTGATCAACTAACCGTATTAACCCTTCGTCGTCCGGCTCGCCCACAGCGTATATGGTAAGCAGAATTATTCGTCACTCAGATATGGCGAATATCTGCGCTCCCAGCTGAAGATTTAGTAGTTGTAGCTTTGGATGTGACTGGAGGACGTTATAACGCAATGCTTTCTCTCTTTTCTTGAGTGCACGTTTCTTCTGAAATTCTTCATCCATATCGAGACCAGATATTTTCAGACGACTGCGGCGATAACAATAGTGTAGGTTGCGTCCTGACCCCCCATCCCCCCCTCACGATGCCCCTCAAATGGATCCGGGAATCCTCTTCATGGGTTTTTTGTATCTCTTTAGTGCGGAGGCGGCAGACTAGGCCCCTGAGATGACGCACCTGGACATCACTTATGATGAGATCCTGGAGCGACACTGCAAGAGTACCGAGGTGATTGCTGGGAGTAAGGAAAATTATTGAATGTTCTCAGTGAGAGGAACAAAATTATAATCTTGTGATACCTTTTTAATGGCTAACAAATAAAATGAAGTGATTTTACAAAGCAAGCTTTCGAGACATCTCAGGTCCCTTCATCAGGCATGGTCTGACAAAATACCTTAAGAAACACAAATATATGCACAAACAGAGCAGAAGGATGGCATAATAAAAGACATTTAAAGAAACACTGATCTTAGAAAGTGAATCCTTAATTAGCTTTGCTTAGTGGTGTGAGTTTTATTGTCCCAGTATCCATGTAGGATCAGAGGTCTGGTGAGTCTCTGGAATAGATTCCTCAGATTTTGTAATGGGCCATAAATCCTTCTGACAGGTTGAGTCCTGTGTCCACAGAGTTCAACATTTTAATGAATTTGTATTCCCAGACCCTGCGATGGCTCTGTGATCTGAAGTTGCCTTTTAATATGACAACTTTCATATGGTTTATGTTGTGTCCTGAAGCACAAATGTTTGGCCACAGGTAAATGGATTTTTTTTGTCTGTAATTGTGTGGCGATGAGATCTCATCCTTGCTCTCAGTCTCTGTCCTGTTTCTCCAACATAGAGACCCCCAATAGGACATATAGTGAACAGGATTAAGTACACCACGTTGGAAGAGGAACATGTGAATGTCCCAGGAATTTTGTAGTTCTTCTGTGTGTTAGGGATCTGTATCCAGTCTTTGGTCTCTACATGAATGCAGGTTTTGCAGCTCTTTACATTGCAAGGATAAGTTCCTCTTGGTGTGTCTGAGGGCATAGAACTTCGGATCATGATGCTCCTTAAATTAGGAGGTTGCCTGTACCACAACAATGGAGGATCTTTTGAATATTATTTTTAACCGGTTATCCATGTGTAGAATGTGGTAAAGTTTCTTGGCCGTTCTTCTCAGTACCTCAAGCTGTGGGTTGTATGTCACCACCAGAGGTACTCAACTATTTTCCTCTTTTTGTTTGTATTGAAGCAGTTCACTTCTAGGGGTCCTTGTTGCTCTAATGATCTGAACTTCTATGGAGGTGGGGTGGTAGCCTTGGTTTAGAAATGTGTTTTTAAGATGGGTTAAGTGTTCATCCCTGTCTGCAGGGCTGGAACAGATACAATTATATCTGAGGGCCTGGCCGTAGACGAAAATGAGATCTCACCGCCACACAATTACAGACAAAATCCATTTACCTGTGGCCAAACATTTCTGTGCTTCTGGACACAACATAAACCATATGAAAGTTGTCATATTAAAAGGCAACTTCAGATCACAGAGCCATCGCAGGGTCTGGGAATACAAATTCATTAAAATGTTGAACTCTGGACACAGGACTCAACATCTGGACTCTGGACAGCATACTGTATCTTGCTGCACGTTGTGCAATATGGTAGGTGACACATTTGCACAAGCATCTGTGATACGTCGTCGTAGGTCCTGCAATGTTTGTGGAGGGGTCGCATACACATGTTTGATGTGACCTCACAGAGAGAAGTTCAATGGGGTCAGGTCAGGTCAGGTGAGCGTGGAGGCCACTCCACGCAGCCACCGTACCCAATGACTTGTAGGAAGGTCTCCATGAGGTATCCTTTCATATCCGCAGCCTTGAGAGTTTTACACGTTCTAATCATAGCATTTCTGTATGCAAGATGTCGATTCGTATTGAATTGATTCCCTACAACTTTGTAATTCACTTTTTTTCTCTATCTCGTTCAGTTTTCGCAATAAAAATGCTAACTCCGATGTTTTCCATCAGGTGGCGCTATAGGTGGTTTCACTGGGTAGCTACTTTACTATACCTAGACACCACTTCTATGCCTATAGCTGCCGCCGTTTTGAAGTTAATGGCGGTGGATAGAATATGGGTTGATACACTGAATACAGCATTCTAACATGCTGTATATAAGAACCCAGGCAGCTGTGAATATAAAAATTACTTTATATACTTTATAATACTCACTTAACGGCCGGTGCGGAGGAGTTGGGTCATATGGGCGTCTCCGTTCTCCGGTGCCGGCGCCTCCTGTTTCGGCCATCTTTGTCCTCCTTCTTTTGAAGCTTGGGGTGCATGACACGTCCTACGTCATACACACTCGCCGGCATTGAGGTTCTGCACAGGTGCACTTTGATCTGCCCTGAGCGGGGCAGATCAAAGTATTGTAGTGCGCCTGCGTGGGACCGGCGAGTGTGTATGACGTAGGACGCATCATGCACACAGGCTTCAGAAGAAGGAGGACGAAGATAGCGAAAGAGGAGGCGCCACCACCGGTGAACGGAGACGCCCATATGACCCAACTCCACCGCAGAGACCGTTTAGGTAAGTATTATAAAGTCATTTTTATGTTATCCACAGCGGCCTGGGTTCTTATATACAGCATGTTACAATGCTGTATATAAGAGCCTAGTAGTGGTGGCCGCAGCTTATAGGCCCCAAATCTGCTGAAAGGTTCCCTTTAAACTCTAGAATCATTACACATGGCAATGGGCTCTAGGTTACAGGCTCCGATTTCTCATTGCCTTTGTGCCTGTTTTTTTTTGTCTACCTTTTGTGTGTTTTGTGCATTTTCTGTTGGCATCTAATTCATTTTTCTATTTGTGCCTTTATTGAAGTTTGTCTTTATCTTTGCTCGTTTGATTGTTTTGTTCTTTTCTGCTTTGTGGGCAGAGTCTAGCAAACACAAATGTTTGAGACTGATTAATTAATTAATTAAAGCACCACTCTAGCACAGTCTCTGCGGGTTCAAGGTTTCGTTTACTCACAGTCCTGGTTTACCCGGGAGATGCCAGTCTCCGTCGTGATGGGCAACAGTCGATCTCGGATCCGTTGGAGGTCAGAACCAGTACAGTGGATGGTGGGCCCTTCTTACTTGCACTTGGTGTTGGATCCCCGTGGCCTGAAGCTTCTTGGGGACCCCGGTTCTTGAAAAGTGTTTACTCCCATCCCGTATGCAGGTGCCACGGGTCCGTTGTGGGGCCTGCCTTGGAACACGACCCCGCACCCTGTGTAGCACTGTGCTCTGGGAACTGTGGGGGCCAGAGGGACATGCAATCCCCTGGCCTGCAGAATGATCCACCCTATGATTCTGCACCCTTCTCAGCGCCGGTCCCGAGGGAGCAATCAAGCTCTCCCCTCGGTGACCGTATTGACTCCTGCGTCCCACCAGAGCCACAGGTAAATCCCGACTGCTCTTTTCCTTTCTGCTGGAGAACTCGCTGACTGTTATGTTGCTCCTGACTCCCCCTGGTAGCTGTCCCTCCCCCGGTTCTCTGTCGCTAGTGGGTGGCTTCCCCCCATGTTTAGTGACTGCCTTAAGACCCTACCCCGTCCCCAGTGGAGAGGCCAACCTGGTTGTGTGGATGATTTGGTGTGTGGTGGAACCAGTACCAACTTCCTCTAGATCCAGGGTGAGTACTGCACCTTAAGTGAGGTGCAGTACCCTGTGGCAACTGAAGCCTCAGGGGTGTCACAATAACATGATTTACAACAGCCAGCATCATCGGCAGCCTGATACAAAGCTGTGCATGCATATGGCTTTGTACTTCAGAGCATTGAGCTTTTGTGACGCCAGGTGTATGAGTCCCGGCTTCATAGAGACTCACTGCGCATGATGGGAAGTTGTCCGTTGTCCGTACTACACCTCTCGGAAGCCGGGATATATACACCCGGCATCAGAGTAGTGCACATGACTGGAAGTGCGGACAACTTCCGATCATGCGCAGTGAGTCTCTCTGAAGCCAAGACACACACACACTTCGGCATCACAAAAGCTAAATGCTGAGCGGTACAAAGCCGTGTGCACACGCTGAGGGAAGGGAAATAACAAAAACAGACATTAACGCATTACTCAAATCCTGAAGGCTGTGTAGGTCAATAATACAAATTGACCATTAAAGAGCAGGATATGAAAATACATAACCGTAATTGTCCATGCTGAGCGTAGCAATCCAGTTATAAAAGTTAACAAAGAAGGAAGAAGAATAAAGAGAAAAGCAAAAAAAAATAGAAAAGCAAAAGAAGAAAAGAGGATAGGGTAAGGGAAGGGAGGGAACACAATAGAGATAGGTGTTCAAAAGGTGTGACCCAAAGAGTGCAGGTCAGATCTCCCCGATAAACACCAGCTAGCCATTCAACAAATTAAAATCCATCCACTAAAACCAGGTTTGTAGGTTCATAGAAGAGAGTTCCTCCATTAACATCACCTCATTTATTTTAGTAAACCAGAGGGAGACTGCCACAGCGGTATCTTTCCTTCAGAGCAGAGGGATGCACTCTCTTGTAGTCACAATTAAATGTCTTAATATCGAATACCTGTATGCTTTTAGAGGGATGTCACATTCATAGATAAGACCGAGAGCTGGGTTCAGGTCTGAAATGAGATTTGTGAGTTCACGAATCACTTGCTGCTCTTTCCCCCAAAAAAGAAAAAGAAACGTGCAGGACCAAAAAATGTGTAACATATCACCCTCCTCCTCCCCACATCTCCAACATAAGGGACACAGGGGACTAGCTTTTGGAAAGATTGAGTGTAGGCGAGTGGGGACCCTATATCACCGAGAGAGTATTTTCTACCTGGCCTCATCATGTAAACAGGAACATATAGGTAAGTTATGCATTAAGGTGAAGATACGTCTCCAATGATTCTTGGTCAGAGAGAGCCCAAATCTCCTTCCAATTGGGTTTGAAAATTGGTGTTAGGTTGGTCTCGATTAGCAAGTATTATTGGAAGAATAAAGTGTGTCTTAATGGGCCCATGTCCAAACACGGAATCTCAAAAGGTGTCTTGTTGTTATTATAATAAAGTCTAAAAGGGAATGAATGGAAACAGTGGGAAAGCTGACCAACTCTCCAGGTTCTCAGGGATAAGGGAATAGAAAGGCCAAGATGGTATTTCTTTAAAGGCCAAATAAATCTCTGAAGTCGGGCAACGCTATCACTCCTGATATTTTAGAATAATAGAATATGGTTCTGCTCCTACAGTACTGGGCTTACCAGACCATATGAACATGGTTTCAATGGAAGCAAGACACCTGAAGAAGGACAAGGGAACCCTAATCAGAAGAGCTTGAAAGACATACAGAATCCGAAGAAGGATGTTAATTTTAAAGATTGTACTTCTACCACACATGTAAAAGCAATCCTTGTCCATCTTGAGTCTTCGTGTACCAATTGGAGAAGTTTGGGGAAATAAAGAGATTATGTCAGGCTTATGTCTCTTGGTAATAGTATCTCTAAATATTTAATAGCTAAATTGCGACATTTAAATTCTTTAGTTTTACTTCACTATGTTTATAGGAGACAGAGCATATTCCAGAAGAAATCGTCACTACTATAGTGCGGGAAGAGGGAAACCAAGGAAAAAATTGTGAAAACATACCCTGCTGTAACTAAATAAAAGCATAGTGCATATAAACATAGGGTACTTGGTAAACGCTGTTTTTGATCAAAAAAAGCATAAAGCTATCCCACCAAACGTCAAGGTGTACCCAGTTGGGATAGTACCTACACTCTCTAATATTAAAACCTTACCATGGGTCTAAAATAGGCCTCAATGTGGCTAAGGGCTGAGAGTAACCGGGTCCCAACAGGACACACACAGTCAGGGGGATTCACAGAATTAAATGTCCTTGGTTTTTCCTTGGTTTCTCTTTGTCTCATACTCCGGCTCTCATACTCCGGCTCACTTCTCTTTGTCTCATACTCCGGCTCTCATACTCCGGCTCACTTTTTTGTTTTTATGTAGTTTTTTTGTATTCAGTACTAACAGGGAGTGGCCCCCTTCTCAGCGAGCTGGACATTTAATTCTGTGAATCCCCCTGACTGTGTGTGTCCTGTTGGGACCCGGTCACTCTCAGCCCTTAGCCACATTGAGGCCTATTTTAGACCCATGGTAAGGTTTTAATATTAGAGAGTGTAGGTACTATCCCAACTGGGTACACCTTGATGTTTGGTGGGATAGCTTTATGCTTTTTTTGATCAAAAACAGTGTTTACTAAGTACCCTATGTTTATATGCACTATGCTTTTATTTAGTTACAGCAGGGTATGTTTTCACAATTTTTTCCTTGGTTTCTCTTTGTCTCATGGCCAGTGTGAACATGGTCTCACAAGTTCCATGTATACCATCTCATACTCCGGCTCACTTTTTTGTTTTTTTTGTTTTTATATAGTGCGGGAAGAACCTGTCTCAGAAAAAGGCAGCACAAATATAGACGAGGAAGAGGAAACCCTCTGCTGCGCCTGGCCCCGCATTCCTGCAAGAAGGATGAGAAGAGCAAGGGCCAGGATCTCCTCCTTTATAAACACTCTGTTAAGGTAAGAAAAGGTAAGTATACATAAAGGATAAGTACAGAAAAGAAGCACAAGTATAAGTAAGAAAGGATAAGTATAGGTAACAAAAGAGAAATATAGAGGCGTTATAGGTTATTAAAACAAAAAAAGCAAGTAAAAATAGGCAAATAAAGGTAAGAAAGGATCTAGGTAAGAAAATTATAAATGTAGATGAATATACAAAAAAACGGATACATTTTATACAAGTATAGGTAAGAAAAGTTAAAGGAGTTGTCCGTCATTAGCTTAACAAAATTTTTTGAGTTTATCTGTGCTGTATTGTCATATAAATCACACTTACATTATTTTTTGTTTTCTAACTTTTGTTCCTCTTGAATTATCCCTTTATTCTCTGCAGCACCTTGTTTACATTCAGATCCAGCAAACATGACCACTTCCTGTGCAAAACCTCAGTCAGAGCTGTCACCACCCACCCCAGTGTCCAGCCCCATCCTCTGCCCGCCCCCAGCACACACATTCCCTGTCAGTATTCTTCCCCAGCACCTGACCTGGTATCACTACAGCATTGCAAATAACAGCCCCACATCGGGCTCTGCACCGCACACATATGGCTCTGCACCGCACACGCACACATATGGCTCTGCACCGCACACGCATGGCTCTGTACCGCACACGCACACATATGGCTCTGTACCGCACACATATGGCTCTGCACCGCACACATATGGCTCTGCACCGCACACATATGGCTCTGCACTGCACACGCATGGCTGTGCACCGAACACGCACACATATGGCTCTGCACCGCACACACACATATGGCTCTGCACCGCACACGCACACATATGGCTCTGCACCGAACACGCATGGCTCTGCACCAAACACGCACACATATGGCTCTGCACACGCACACATATGGCTCTGCACACGCACACATATGGCTCTGCACACCCACACATATGGCTCTGCACCGCACACATATGGCTCTGTACCGCACATGCGCACATATGGCTCTGTACCGCACACGCACACATATGGCTCTGCAGACGCACACATATGGCTCTGCACATGCACACATATGGCTCTGCATACCCACACATATGGCTCTGCACCGCACACATATGGCTCTGTACCGCACACGCACACACATGGCTCTGCACCGCACACGCACACATATGGCTCTGCACCGCACACGCACACATATGGCTCTGCACCGCACACGCATGGCTCTGTACCGCACACGCACACATATGGCTCTGTACCGCACACATATGGCTCTGCACACGCACACATATGGCTCTGCACACGCACACATATGGCTCTGCACACGCACACATATGGCTCTGCACCCCCCATAGGGAACACATGTAGGGAGTACATACTCACCCGTCCTCGGTCCCCGCCGCTCCTGCACGTTCGCCAGCTGTCTGTGCTCTGGACATATCAGCACAGTAGTGACGTCACCGCTGTGCTGAAGAGAGCACAGACAGCGGGAGGGACAGTGATGAGAAGCAGCGCTGCGCTGCTTCTCATCAGCACTTTCAAATGTACCGGCATCTGTGATCTGTGATGCCGGTACATTTGAATGTGTGATCCTGAGCAGGGGGCCCGGTGCTGGCGCTGACACCACGGCAGCCGCCGCCAGGCCCCTCCCCCAGGTCACGGACCCCACAGCAGTGCAGGGGGAGGTTACTGGAGAGTAAAAGAGGTGCGGGGGAATGTGTGGGAGGGTGCAGGGAAGGGGGCGGGGCTCATCGCACTGTACCCGCCCAGCAGGGAGGCGACATGCTGTTCCACATTTGCATGTCAACATGGCCCTGCCCATGTTGACATGAAATGACCGGAAGCAGCAAAATTGCGGCAGGAGCGGTCACATGACCACTCTGAGCCGGGGGAGAGGGGCTGACAGCAGGGCAGGTAAGTGATCTCTATCTACTTACCTGCCCCAATGTAGCCCAATAGGGAAATAAAAAAAAAAGTCAAAGAAGCCGGATAACCCCTTTTAATAGTAAAGTAAAAAAAGAAAAAAGCGCTTCATACTGACCGAGGCTCCGTTGCAGCTGTACACTGCTCCCGTGGCTTCTCCTTCACTTGCTGGGCCGCTAATTACTGCTCATTCATATGCACTGCTTTCCCCGTCTTCCGGCTGTCCTGTCTCCTGTGATTGGTTGCAGTCAGACGCATCCTTAGCGTATGTGAAAGCATCTGCTTACAACCAATCACGGGCGCCAAGACGGTTGATGAGTGGGAAAGCAATTCAACTCAGCGGATCATTATTGTGGTATAAAACGTATAAAATTTTTCACTGTGTTTTTCTCCCATATTATGACACCAAGAACAGAAAAAGCATATGGCTACAGTATGCAGCCCCCAGCCGTGCGCTTATCTTGGCTGTTTATCCAAATAAGAGGAACTGCATGCGGCTTTTTTCTTGATTTACAAAAATAATTTAAAAATAAACGAAATTCAGTCCCCCCGAATTTTGGTACCCAGGCATGATAAACCACAAAAGCTGGGGGCTGGTATTGTCAGGCTGGGGAGACCCCTATTTATTGAGCCGCCCCGTGCCTAAAAATAGCAGCCTGCAGCCACTCAGGATTGTCACATCCATTAGATGTGACAATCCCAGCACTTTACCTGGCTCTTCCTGGTTGCTCTGGGGCGGTGGCAATCAGGCTAATATGAAGTTAATCACAGCCCACAGCTGCCTCTAAGCCAGATATTAATCGTCAGGGTCTATGAGACACCCCCCCCCCCTTAGTAATCTGTAAGTGACAGTAATAAACACATACACCAAGAAAAAAACAGTTTTTTGTAATTAAATACATCACCCTCATAAGCCTCTTGATTAGGCTACATTCACAGGACTGCCCCGTTTTTGCGGTCCGCAAAAAAATGGTCATGTTTTTTCACGGATGCAACTGTGTGGCATCCGTTCCGTTCCGTATATGGTCCGTGTGTCATCTGCGTACCTTCCTATTTTTTTCAAACTGCAAAAAAACGGAAGCAGCTAGATAGATAGAGGGATAGATAGAGACAGATAGCTAGAGGGCTAAATAGAGGGATGGATGAATGAATCAAGGGATATATAGAGGGATAGATAATAGATGAGAAAGACCAATATAATGTCCTACCCCCCCCCCCCGCATATTCTAAGCTGGCACCCTTTAGTGCCTTTCATGTGGCACTAAAGGGTGCTTAGCCTTGTATTTAGCCAATAAAAAATAAATAATTAAAAAAAAAACGACGTGAGGTCCCCCTATCTTTTGTAGCCAGCTAGGGTAAAGCAGACGGCTGCAGCCTGCAGACCACAGCTGGCAGCTTCACCTTGGCTGGTAATCCAAAACAGAGGGCACCCCACGCTGTTGTTTAAAATTAAATAAATAATTTAAAACAAAAAACGTGGGGTCCCCCCCAAATTGCATCACCAGCCAAGGTAAAGCGGACAGCTGTGGTCTGGTATTCTCAGACTAGGGAGGTCCACCGATATTGGACACTCCCCAGCCTAAAAATAGCAGGCTACAGCTGCCCCAGAAGTGGCGCATCCATTGGATGTGCCAATCCTGGCGCTTTGCCCCAACTCATCCCGTTGCCCTGGTGCGTTGGCAAACGGGGTAATATATGGGGTTGATGCCAGATGTGTAATGTCACCTGGCATCAAGCCCAGGGCTTGATGACGTCAGGCGTCTATCAGATACCCGACATCACCAACCCATTCAGTAAGAAATAAAAAATAGACAACAAAAAAAGTTTTATTTGAAAAAACACTCCCCACATTCCCTCTTTCAACAATTTATTGACAAGAACAATCAAATCCGGGTCCGGCGTAATCCAATAAGGGGGTCGCACGGCGATCCATACCATAGTCAATGAGACTCCCAGTCAATGAAGAACAAAATGTTCCCCATTGGCTGGGAGAGCCGTGCAGTGACCTGAGCTAACATCAATAGGTCAGCCCAGGTCACTGCAGGGGATGCCGAGCGCTGCCGTCAGGAGGTTAGATGAGATCATTACCTACAGTAACGATCTCCTGCTCTGCTGACGTCAGCGCTGTCACTGACTTCTATGCCCGCCGCAGTCTACGCAGTATCGAGAGAGCCCGTGACGTCACTGCTAGTGACAGTCTCGGGCCGCCCCCGAGACGGGCAGAGAAGGCAGTGACCGCGGTGACGTCAGGAGGCAGGAGATCGTCACAGCAGGTAATTATCTCATCTAATCTAACCTGCAGCTACATGTGCAGAGAGCAGGGAGCCGCGCACACTGAGCGCTGGCTCCCTGCTCTCCTAGCTACAGTACACATCGGGTTAATTACACGATGTGTACTGCAGCTACATGTGCAGACAGCAGGAGCCAGTGCTTGCAGCGTGAGAGCGGCGGAGGCTGGTAACGAAGGTAAATATCGGGTAACCACCTTGGTTACCCGATGTTTACCTTGGTTACAGCTTACCGCAGCTGCCAGATGCCGGCTCCTGCTCCCTGCTCGCTTCATTTCATCGCTCTCTCGCTGTCACACACAGCGATCTGTGCGTCACAGCGGGAGAGCGACGACCAAAAAATGAAGCTGGACATTCAGCAACGAGCGGCGACCTCACAGCAGGGGCCAGCTCGTTGCTGGATGTCACACACAGCGACAGCGACGGGACGTCGCTGCAACGTCACAGAAAATGGTGACGTAGCAGCGACGTCGTTGTCGCTGTGTGTGACACCACCTTTAGCAGTCAGTGTCCCGCTCCCTGCCAGCCCCGCGGCGTGAGAAGCTGCTGATACTGCGGGCAGACACTGACATTGCAGTGCGGGCAGCTGCGGGGCTGGCAGGGAGCGGGACACAGACTGCACGGGCAGTGATGACAAGCAGCGCTCGGCATCCCCGCGGCTGCACGCACTGCAGGGTGAGAAGCAGCTTATACTGCAGAGGGGGGCAAACACTGACACGCTGCAGTGCGGGCATCCGCGGGGCTAGCGCGGGACACAGACTGATGCACATACACAGATGACCCATGATGACACAGACAGCGCGCACGGGGGAGGGGGGGGAGACAGTTCCCAGGGCGTCAGGCAGTAGACATGATCAAGCGCTGGGGACACAGCGCTGACAGTGTATCTGACAGCAAGTGGGCAACTTTCTTGTTCCTTGCCTTATTGAACTGGACACTGAATCGGCTGGAATTCAGGGCGCACGTAGCTGGGCACAGGAGGCGGGGGAGGGAGACTACAGAGTGTGTGGGAGGTTGTGGGCAGAGTACGGGGTGCTGGGCAATGTGTGGGAGGGTGCAGGGAACGGGGGCGGTTACTCCACGCACTGTACAGCCCAGCAGGGAGGCGACATGCTGTTCCAGATTTGCATGTCAACATGGCCCTGCCCATGTAGACATGAAATGACCGGAAGCAGCAAAATCGCGGCAGGAGCGGTCACATGACCACTCTGAGCCGGGGGAGAGGGGCTGACAGCAGGGCAGGTAAGTGGTCTCGTATCTACTTACCTGCCCCAATGTAGCCCAATAGTGTAATAATGGAAAAAAGTCAAAAGAAGCCGGATAACCCCTTTAAATATAGATGAGTATAGGTAAAAAAAAAAAAACAAGTATAAATGCAGGCAAGTATGGGTAAGAAAGGATATAGGTAAGAAAATATAAATATATATAAATATAGATGAATGGTTAAACCCCCCCCCCCCCCCAAAAACAAGGATAAATTTAGGCAAGTATAGGTAAGAAAGGATAACTATAGATGAGTATAAGTTTAAAAAAACAAGGATAAATATAGGCAAGTATGGGTAGGAAATGATAAGGATAATTAAGAAAAGATAAATATAGCTAAGGGTACCTTCACACTTAGCGATGCAGCAGCGATCCGACCAGCGATCTGACCTGGTCAGGATCGCTGCTGCATCGCTACATGGTCGCTGGTGAGCTGTCAAACAGGCAGATCTCACCAGCGACCAGTGAACAGCCCCCAGCCAGCAGCGACGTGCAAGCGACGCTGCGCTTGCACGGAGCCGCCGTCTGGAAGCTGCGGAGACTGGTAACTAAGGTAAACATCGTGTATGGTTACCCGATGTTTACATTAGTTACCAGTGTGAGCAGGGAGCAAGGAGCCAGCGCTCACTGAGCGCTGGCTCCTTGCTCTCCTAGCTACAGTACACATCGGGTTAATTAACCCGATGTGTAATGCAGCTACATGTGCAGAGAGCAGGGAGCCGCGCACACTGCTTAGCGCTGGCTCCTTGCTCTCCTAGCTGCTGTACACATCGGGTTAATTAACCCGATGTGTACAGCAGCTACATGTGCAGAGAGCCGGAGCCGGCAGCACAGGCAGCGTGAGAGCTGCAGAGGCTGGTAACTAAGGTAAATATCGGGTAACCACCTTGGTTACCCGATGTTTATCTTGGATACAGCTTACCTCAGCTGTCAGACGCCGGCTCCTGCTCCCTGCTCGCTTCATTTGTCGCTCTCTTGCTGTCACACACAGCGATCTGTGTGTCACAGCAGGAGAGCGGCTTTGAAGAAAACGAACCAGGGCTGTGTGTAACGAGCAGCGATCTCGAGCAGCAGGGGCCAGATCGCTGCTCATTGTCACACACAGCGAGATCGCTAATGAGGTCACTGCTGCGTCACAAAAAGCGTGACTCAGCAGCGATCTCGGCAGCGAGCTCGCTGTGTGTGAAGCACCCCTAAGTATAGGTTAGAAACCCCCCAAAACAAACAAAAAAAAACCCCAAGGATAAATATAAGCAGTTATAGATAAAAAAAAGATACGTATAGGTAAGGGAAGATAAATATAGATGAGTATACTTTAAAACAAAAAAAAACAAACAAGGATAAATATAGGTAAGAAAGGATATAGGTAAGAAAAAAGACAAATTTAGGTGAGTGTAGGTTAAAAAAAAGGATAAATTTATACAGGAATAGGTGAAAAAGGATAAGTATAGGTAAGAAAAGAGAAATCTAGATGAGTATAGGTTTAAAAAAAAAAAAAATTATATCCAGGAGATGTTTCTTATCATATTAATCTTAGGTGTTATCCCTGTTACTTTTAGAGGGTCATTATTAAGGATCTGTATTTGAAACCTTTAAATATTCTAGATATAAAGATAAGATACAAATATTTGTATTAGATATGTATAAAATGTTCCATATAACAGTGTGACAGGGCCTCATCCAGAGCTGACACTGCAGTGAACCAGGGATTAGCCGATCGCCAGTACTTGGGGTCAGGAAGGAATTTTTCCCCCCACACATGGGGTTGTTTTGCCTTCCTCTGGTTCACATCCATTTTATGCAGTAAATCCTATAAATTGCACTGGATGATTAAATTATACTACATTTGATAATGACAATAAAAATGAATAAACTCTATTCATTGTGTCTGTGTGCTCTTCTTTATATCCTGTTCATTCTGTAGGTCTATTATAATTTTGGACTGCTGTCGTTAATGATACAAATGGCAAGGAATTAAAGAGTTAATCCAATTTTATTTTTTTTGCGTGTCAGTGGGTCTTGTGATAGTAATGTTATGTCTGTCAGTCATATATTTTTACTAGACTAATGCCACTGCCCCAATATGCACCACATGATCCATCACATATTGTACATGGGACAGGACTAACATCCTGGGCTACTGGTCTTGCCTTGCAGTAGTTTTTACCCAAGTGTAGTCTCTTTCCATTAAAGTCTCTGCACAATCATGTAGAGGAGGGTCATCTTTCATAGTTATTGTACTTAACTCGCAGTAGCTCCAAACCATGCACCGTTTCAGTAGACTCCAGCCCATCACACATGGAAAGGTGCACCTGGTACAAGGAGCTGTAAGGGAATGAATTATATTCGTGTAGTAAGAGATGTATCGGGTGGATATAGATAGAAAATGGAGGTATCGTGGGAGTAACAGAGCAAGGAGGTATAATTGGAAGATAAAGATGGTGGGAACAGGACGCCACAATGTAAAGTTCTAATTGTAGTAAGCTGCACTGGCGACTCAACCACATACCTGAAAGCAAATAAGAGGCATGTGCCCCGGATAATGGGAGCAGGAAAAACTCAACAGCAAGATAAAATGCATTTAAACATTCTTTAACACAAACAACTTTTCAGATTAAAAGTGTTTTAACGCAAAGAAAACCCCTTTAAACAGTAAACTGTTTAATAAAAAGATATTCACACCTTAAATATTTATTACCTATCTACAAGATGTCTCATAAAGGGCACTTTACACGCAGCGACATCATTAGGGATGCCGCTGCCGATCGCACCTGCCCCCATCGTTTGTGCATCATGGACAAATCGCAGCCTGTGGCGCACAACATCGTTAGTCCCCATCACACATACTTACCTGCCTAGCGACGTCGCTGTGGCGGGCGAACCGCCTCATTTTTAACGGGAGGTTCGTTCAGCGTTACAGCGGCGTCACTAAGCAGCCGCCCAATAGAAGCGGAGGGGCGGAGATGAGCGGCCGGAACATCCCGCCCACCTCCTTCCTTCCTCTTTGCCGATGTCTGCATGTATGATGTGGTTCCTCGTTCCTGCGGTGTCACACATAGCGATGTTTGCTGCCGCAGGAACGACGAACAACCTGCGTCCTGCAACAGCAACAATATTTGAGATTAGAACGACGTGTCAACGATATCAACAATGCCGGATGTGCGTCACGAATTCCATGACCCCAATGACATCTCGTTAGCGATGTCGTTGCGTGTAAAGCGGCCTTAACTGTCTGATAGATGCCCTCCAAATTCCAATATACCGTGTAGATATGTCACAAATGTCTAAAGTGGGAAAATACCTTTTACTTTGGATCTGTTAGCATTATTGCAGTGCACTAATACATTATACAGTGCATTAATACAGTAATATGTTAATTAGTCCTCTTAAATCTGATGAGATTGGTACACTTACCATGGAAATCAAAGTCAAAATGTCTGTCATTCTCAAATTTAAAACAGCATTTTATGAGTCCAGCAAGATCTAGACTTATAAAATCATTTTCAAAACATTCAGGAATACATATATATGTATATATATACAGTGGCACAGTAAAGTTTGGGCACCCCTGGTTACAATTACTGTTATTGTGAACAGTCAGGCAAGTTGAAGATGAAATGATCTCTAAAAGGCAAAAAAGTTAAAGATGACACATTTCCTATGTATTTTAGGCAAAAGAAACAAATGTATTTTCATCTTTCACATTTAGCAGCCCATTTGTGGGTCGTCTTACATGTACTACTCTTTTAAGGGAACATTTCACTGTTAGAGGGAAGAATGGATTCAATGAAATTTCAACTAATTTTTTGAAGCAAACATAACCCCCTCAGTAAAAAAAACTGGAAAAAAATGGATAATTCTCCTAAACACATGTCAACATCCACAATAGATGACCTCAAAAAGCTCAAGCTGAAAGTTTTACAATGGCCCTCACAGTCCTCTTATCTGAACGGCATCGAAAATCTGTGGCTAGACCTCAAAAGAGCAGTGCATGCAAGACGAGCCAGGAATATGACCGAACTGGAAGATTTTTCCAAGGAAGAATTGGATGAATATACCACAAACAAGAATTGAAAGTCTCCTGGCTGGCTACAAAAAGCGGTTACAAGCTGTGATATTTGCCAAAGGGGATGCTACTAGGTACTAACCATGAAAAAACTAAAGAGAAAAATTCTATGAAAAATACCCTGAATAATAATGAATAAAATGCAAGTGCTTAATAACAGGGTACTTAGTATATACCGTACATTTTTGCAAAAACGTAAGAAGCCGTCCCACCTCGTCAAGGTGTACCCATCTGGGACGGTCCCTAACCAGCTAAAGTTAAAACCATTATATATACCTGACTTGTGTCTATCAAAAACTCCAATGTGAATGGTGGCAAGTGGTCAGCTGGGTCCCAGATTAAATACACAGCAAAGTGGGAAGCAATTGGTTGTTCAGCCTCAGTATAAGGAGGGCTGCGCCCCCAACTTGCAATGAAGCAAGATAGCAGACAAAAACACCAAAAAACTGAGCTGTAACAAAAAAAACAGTAAACATGCAACATTACAAGCATGTAAATGGCAGCCGCTAAGGTACTAACCATGCAGGGTGCCCAAAGTTTTACATCAGCCCATTTTCCTTTTTTGATTTAATAATGTAAAAGATATATACTTTTTTTGTTGCCTAAAATACAAATAAAGGTGTCATCTTTAACTTTATGCATTTTAGAGATCATTTCATCTTCAACTTGCTTAACTGTGCACAATAACAGTAATTTTGACCAGGGGTGCCCAAACTTTTGCATGCAATTGTATGTAGATTGTATCATGATATCTGGTAATAGATCCACTTTACCTACTTTTAGTTACTCCTCTTCCAAATATAGTTATGTAAAATTTGATATCAATACTTCTCAAAAAAAGTTATGAAAACTAAACAACACCCAAAAGCATAAAATAAAATATTGTTTAATCACTTTTTATGGTTGCCCAAAAAACGAGAATCGGGAACACTTTACTTACATGGACCATTATGCATCCTACCCTATGGGTAATAACCCAACTACTGTGAGATGGAGGAATAAAACAAGGATTTACCTTACTTTACCTCACTATGGACATGTTCCTGACAGTTTTGCAGCTGCACATAGCATTTATTCTGGTGGCCAGAATCTAGAGGTTCTGATCCATGGTGGGTGGAAGATATATGATGGGAACATAGAACAAATGTTGGGTCGGCACCTTCTGGCAGCAAAAAAAAAAAAAATTTTATTTTTTTTTTTTTACAGATCCTGTCCCCCTCCGTTATACAGTCGATTAAATCCGCTGTGTTTTCGGAGGGGGGAGGGGGGAAGAGGCGCACCTCCTTTTATTTGTGTCCGCGTCAATTAAGACGCGAATGCAAACAAACTGCGGTCTCCGAGCACAGGGAGCTGATTGACCCTGGAACTGCCGACGCCTGCACTTCCGGGGTCACAGGCGCGCGACAATCCGCTCCTTCCTCTGTGCTGCGTCCACTGCTGTGTGGACATCACATGCAGAGCTCACAGCAGGACGCCGCAATGGAAGCCGGTGTCAGAAGAAGATACTCACGTGAGCCAGGAAGATGGCGGCGGGCACTGGAGCAGGTAAGTGCTCGCAGAGCTGAAGATTCATAAGGAGCGTGGGGGTGTCTCTAATGCAGACCGGAGATCTGCGCATGCGAGGGGGTGCAGAGGCTGATACTGAGGAGAGGCTGGAGGGAGGCAGAGGCTGAGAGTGGGGGGAGGCTGGAGGGAGGCAGAGGCTGAGACTGGAGGGAGGCAGAGGCTGAGACTGGGGGAGGCTGGAGGGAGGCTGAGGCGGAGACTGGGACAGACTGAGGCTGAGACTGGGGGAGAGAGGCTGATGCTGAGGGAAGATAGAGGCTGATGCTTGGGGAGACTAGGGGAGAGAGGCTGATGCTGAGGGAAGATAGAGGCTGATGCTGAGGGAAGATAGAGGCTGATGCTGGGGGAGAGAGGGGCTAAATGCTAGAGACAGAGGACAAGGGTTGAGGGATAGTGCAATGACAAAATCGATTGGGTGGGGGGAGTGTAAGGACTCAGAATAAGAGGGGGGCAGCATTGGGAGCTCATTATGGAGAAGGGGCAGCATGTGTGGGATCAGTATGGAGTGGAGCAATGTAGGGGAGCCAATATCAAGAGTGGAGTAGTGTGTGTGTGTGTGTGTGTGGGGGGGGGTCTCAGCATAAGCGTTAGTGTGGAGGTCTTAGCATGAGTGGGGCAACATGGAGGTGTCATTATGGAAGAGAGGAAGGCAGCATTAGGAGCTCATGGAAAGGGGCAGCATGCATGGGACACTGAGGAGGGGGCAGCATGCATGGAACACTGTGAGGAGGGGGCAGCATGCATGGGACACTGTGAGGAGGGGGCAGCATGCATGGGACATTGTGAGGAGGGGGCAGCATGCATGGGACATTGTGAGGAGGGGGCAGCATGCATGGGACATTGTGAGGAGGGGACAGTATGCATGGGACATTGTGAGGAGGGGACAGTATGCATGGGACATTGTCCTCACATCATGCTGCTCCCTCGCAATGTACAGATCATATTTCATAATCGAGGAAGGGGTGGTGGGTATAACTTATAAGTGAGGACAGTGTGGTGTTTTAATTTATTAGGGGCAGTGTGACAGTCACAGTATATAAGTGGGGACGGTGTGGTGGGAATATTTTATACTCCTGCTATGTTTTGATGTGCCTGTGGTGATCCCCATTTGAGGGGTTAGTGCCCTTCATTTCTCATTGATACTTTTTAAAGTGTTTTACAGAGTACATCTGCCTTAAACAGATGTCGTGTGCGAAAACTCAGTTTTATGTTATCACTAAGGGGCGCAACCACTTAAAGTGCCTAGGGCAGCATGAAGCCAAAATACAGCCCTGTATGTATATATATATATATATATATATATATATATAACACGTCATATTAAACGTCATAATAAGCAGAAGAGAGCAGTGATATACAGTAAGGCTAAAGCACAATTATGTAAGATCAGCAGAAGGCAGCAGCATATGGAGAGGATCATAAATTGTACAGCTCAGTGCAGGATCACCCATTATAGTGAATACCTTAGCAGGCAGAGGTGTACAGCGTTCTGGCAGGGTGCACTGACAGCATCTACCCCATGTTCCAAATTATGCAAATTGGATTTAAGTGTCATGCCGATTCATTTTTTTTTCTCTTAAATGAAACTCATTGATGGAATTGTGCTTCAGGGTTCTTTGGATCACTGAAATCAATCTCCGATACCTGTGATAATTAGTTTCCAGGTGAGCCCAATAAAAGGAAAACAGGATGTTCCACAATATTAAGCAGGCCACAGTTTTCAAGTGATATGAGAAAGAAAAAGGATCTCTCTGCTGCCAAAAAGCAACAAATAGTGCAATGCCTTGGACAAGGGATGAAAACATTAGATATTTCATGAAAACGTAAGCGTGATCCTCAGTGCCCAATGGCGTCTCCCTGCTCTGCTGCACATTGACTGGTCGAACCCACAAAATGTGTAATACACACTGTTAGGATTTAATTTGCCAATGAAATCACTCACAAGTGATTTGCAGACTCGGGGTCATCTGCTGAATGACGTCTCCTCCTGCGTCTCTCATTGTTATCATTTTCAATTTGAGAGAAACAGGAGGAGACGTCATTCGGCAGATGACCACACATTGCAAATCGCATGTGAGTGATCAGGTGACAACTACTCGAATCAGCAAGTGAAATCCTAACAGAGCGCATATTACACACCTTTAGGATATGACAGGTCAATATTCAGAATTACATTACATTACACACTATACGTGACATGTACAGGGCATATGTAGGGTGTATAATCTAATATATAAAGCTGAGTGTGTGTGTGTGTGTCCGTCCGTCCAATAAAGGAATTTGCACCGTCACATTTACAATCACGAAATGTGACCCAGGGAACGTCACAGACTATGTTTTGATGAGAATTTTTAACCCCGCACTTTACAGTGATTTGCCGCAAAAACCTGCTTACACTAAAATCAATGGCGCTGGGAACTACGGGTCATTAATAACACTGCACTGCTCTGTGCACGGCTTCCGGTCGGGTCCCCGATGTCGGTTCCAGCGGGCTCCAACCCTGCCCTGGTCCACCTCGGTTCTGCGAGCTGTCTTCCCGTCTCCTGCTAGCTACGGGCCCACGGTCTGCCACCTAGCCAATGTGTCAGGGCTCCGACCCTGACACCTGTCAGTTCAGCCTCAGGCCTATAGCACAGGCCTGGACTCACTCCACTCCACTCCAAAGCTAAACTTCAACTCCTGTTTTTCCTGACCCGGGCTCTCCAGACCCCTAGGTGGGCGTTTCCTTCCGTCTGGTCTCGCCCACTCATGTGCCTGTCTTTTCCTGGGGGAGGTGACTAGGGTTTCTGGTTGGCTGTGTGTAACCTAGGTGATGGAAGGGTGTTATGCGGGGGCCTAAGTGTGACTACCTGACCCGTCAGGGCGTCACAACAACACCTCCGCTCACACTGCACAAGTGACCAAAGCAAAACTGGCAGAGCTAGGTTTGCAGCTGGTTGACCACCCACCTTATTCACCAGATCTAGCTCCCTCCAACTATCATCTGTTTCCAAACCTGAAGAACTACCTCAAGGGTATCAAATTTCACACCATTTCTGATGCCATGGCTGGTATGGATGTCTGGTTTGAGGCACAACCGAAATCCTACTTTTTTGCTAGGCATACAGAACCTAGAATACCGATGTAAGAAGTGTGCTGACATCAGTGGAGAGTATATGGAATAAATGTAAAGTTTCATCATCCTATCTCTTTTTTTTCTTGGTAAATCCAAAGACTTATCAGCAGCCCCTCCTATCAACGCAGGAGTCTTTCATAGCAATCAATGGGCACAGTGATCAGGTGTAGTATCCGCACTGCGGCCGGTGATGGTGTACATTGCAGCAGCAATAACTTGCTAATAATTTCCTTCTGCAGCCAGAGAATGGTCAGGAACCAGGGCGGCATGTGCACTTCATTGTGGGGAATTTCATAAATGAAATATGTGACTATTGTACATGTTGTAGTGGAAAAAAGGAACAAAAAAATAAAATTAAACAAAAAAAAAAAATGGGGGGAAAAAAGTGTAAGTCCACCTTTTTTTTTGAGAGGGGGGATAAGGGGGGGGGGGGGGGCGCATGGAATAAAGAATCTTGCTCTTACAGAGTTTACTCTGTGGTAAAATTTACCCAGAAAAATTATTCTCCGGGTCAGAGCAATTATAGCGATAGCAAACCTGCAAAGATTCTTCTGTTTTATTGTTACTGAAATCACTTTTTGCATTTACAGCATTTATTACCCCATAAAGCTGACCTGGCACTGCTGCTCCTCAGCCCAGTACGGGTGCAGAAATACCAAAATTAGGAGAGGTTTCAATAATCTAGTCGTGAAAGAAAAATGATGATCTTTATAAAATAGAAAAAATTGCTTTGTGTCGCCATTTTCTGAATCCCAAAAACTTTTATATTTTTCCATCAATGGAAATTTGTCAGTTCTTGTTTCTTGCTGGTACAATTTAAGTGTTAGGGCGGCTTTGCACGTTGCAACATCACACGTGCGATGTCGGTGGGGTCAAATCGAAAGTGACGCACATCCGGCGCCACTTTCGACATCGTAGTGTGTAAATCCTAGATGATACGATTAACGAGCGCAAAAGCGTCGTTATCGTATCATCGGTGTAGGCTCCGACGTTTTCATAATTACGCTGCCGCGACAGGTACGATGTTGTTCCTCGTGCCTGCGGCAGCACACATCGCTGTGTGTAAAGCCGCAGGAGCGAGGAACATCTACCTGCCGCCGGCGGCTATACGGAAGGAAGGAGGTGGGCAGGATGTTTACATGCTGCTCATCTCCGCCCCTCCGCTGCTATTGGCTATTCAACCACCACAACAGCGGCCACTACACAGTACCAGCACTCAGTGAGAGGAGCTGCGCACTCACCTCCCACTGGCTCCCATATGTGGACTGGGAGCAAAAAAAGGGGCTGACCCCTCTTGCAGTCTCCTGCTGATTAAAATCACCTGTGCCAAATGGGGGGAGTGCAGATCCAAGCAAAAAAAGAGGGGGATAGAATGTTGTATAACATGCTATAAAGAAAAAGACATGGATCGCACATCCCAAAAAAATACAATGATCTAATGCTGCTAGGCAAAAAATTAATAAACAGAACATGAGGTTCTTTTGTTACTATTCTGATCAGATTGTATTAAGCCCACTGCCACTTCACGGCAAACCTCTTGAGTGGGTCCCTAACCTAAACCTTTATAGTGCGGCACTGTGCACCAACCACTGCTGCAGCGACAAAGCACCAGCAGGGCAGGCGACCTGGTGCCTCACAGCACCCATGCTGCAAGGCAAAGCCCCCAAGGCTACAGGCCGCACTGTTCACTGTCACGAAACCACCACAACAGCGGCCACTACACAGTACCAGCACTCAGTGAGAGGAGCTGCACACTCACCTCCCACTGGCTCCCATATGTGGACTGGGAGCAAAAAAAGGCTGACCCCTCTTGTAGCCTCCTGCTGATTAAAATCACCTGTGCCAAATGGGGGGAGTGCAGATCCGAGCAAAAAAAGAGGGGGATAGAAAGCCATCGACTCCTTTCCCATCATCACTATCTACGAAAGGAACACGTTGTCACCTGGCGACTGGAGTACAAATTGATGGAGCGGACTCCGGTGGTGACTTAAAAGCCGTGTGCGACAATGATGCAAACCTGGGTGCGGCCCTTTGTCAGGGCAATGTGACACACGTGCCTTGTATGGCTCACGTGTTGAACCTGTTTGTCCAGCAATTTTTAAACCACCATCCCGGCCTATAAGGCACTCTGCAGCGAGCACGCTTGCTATGTGCTCACTTCCACCATTCACACCCAGCAGCTCAACAACTTGCATCGCTCCAGAAGTCTTTCGGTCTGGCGGTTCACCGCCTGAAATGCGATGTGCCGACACGCTGGAAATTGAATCTGCACATGTTGCAGTGTCTGTGGCAGCACCGGCGAGCCCTGCTGCAATAGTTATGACGTATAGCCTGGGCTAAAGAGATCCAGAGGTGGGGCAGATCACGCTGCTGGAGTGGTCTCAGATCAAGGACCTATGCACCCTTCTTCGAAGTTTACAAATGGTGACGAAGATGTTTGGCGCTGACGTTGGCATCATTGGCATAACAATTCCGGTCATTACATGCTGGAGCACACTCTAAACATCATTCATAGTCAGGTGGTGGGACAAGAGGAATGGGAGGAAGTAAAGGAGGAGTCATATGCGCAAGAGATAACAACATCTACAAGGTCCAGACGGTCAGTAGCACCAAGGTGGCAGGCATGGGACAGTGGGGGAGATGGATTAACAAGGGCGCATAGTATCAGCCTAACTGTTGAGGAAGGTGTAAGAGCCCAGTAAGAAATGGAGGACGAACTGGTGATGGGCATGGAAGACTGAGCAGATGAGGAAGAGCTTGCTCACATTTCGGTTGTGCGAGGTTGGGGGGAGAGGGCAGAGGAAGGAGGCATGATTCTCACCTCTCCGCAACCAACACAGCAAGGACTTGTTCCTCCTTGATGCGCAAGACACATGAGCGCCTTCTTGCTGCACTACCTACAACATGACCCTTTGATTGTCCTAATTCGAAGTAATGTTGACTCGTGGTTTGCCACACTGTTAGATCCCCGGTACAAGACAAAAATTGGCAAAATAAATCCTGCCGTACAAAGGGACGCACATATGCAGGAGTATCAGCAGAAGCAGGTACGTAATCTTAGCTCGGCTTTTCCACTAAACACCAGTGCTGCACAGAGTGAATCACAACATTTTGTCATGGCTAGTAGGAAATGGTCTTTTACTGTGGCGCCCCTGACCTGGTCAGGCACCACTGAGTACTGCACCCATGCTGGGGACAGTACAACACAGGTAATCCAGAAGGCTGACAGGGGTGTGGAACACAGGCGCATAGTGACCAGGTCTCACACATGTACCTTTGAGAGGACCCCTGGGGATCCCAGGAGGGGGCAAAGCCTATACCTCCACTGGAATAGTGGCAGGGGGTCAAAAAGCCTCCATCTCCTCTCAAGGGGTGTGGTGGAGAGTCTGGTTGCTAGGTGGCGTAGGCAAGAACAGGAGAGGAGGAGCAGTGAGTCAGTTAGAGAACTCCAGAGGGCTCAGTGAGGAGCAGACCTGTGGGGTTGATGCTGTCTAACAGCGCCCGCGCAGTGGCTACTGACGGGGGAGAACGGTCAACTAGGAGTGCTACCTGAAAGCCAGCTTCAGCTAGAGAGAAAGCACGGAGTGGGAAGTAAGGAGACTGCTAGAGAGCACCAGGCCCAACCGGGCGGCAGATCCCGACGCGAAGATAGATCCAGCTTTCTTCTGCTAAACCTGCCGGTGTGGGGCTCTCAAAGCCCACACCACAACACCACAAAAGCCGCAGCCACGTAACCGCAGTGAGGGCCCATAGGTCACAGGAGGCAAGCAGCTGGAGTGGCCTGGTCCGGGGAACAAGCAAACGGCAAACCAAAGGGGGAGAGAGGCTGCAGCATCTTCCCTGGGTGACCCCCATAGGGACTCAAAGTCGGGGTCACCCCAAGCCCGGGGGCCGAGAAAAAGGCCCCAGAGGGAGGGGGCAGCCCGGGGGCCGAGAAAAAGGCCCCAGAGGGAGGGGGCAGCCCGGGGGCCGAGAAAAAGGCCCCAGAGGGAGGGGGCAGCCCGGGGGCCGAGAAAAAGGCCCCAGAGGGAGGGGGCAGCCCGGGGGCCGAGAAAAAGGCCCCAGAGGGAGGGGGCAGCCCGGGGGCCGAGAAAAAGGCCCCAGAGGGAGGGGGCAGCCCGGGGGCCGAGAAAAAGGCCCCAGAGGGAGGGGGCAGCCCGGGGGCCGAGAAAAAGGCCCCAGAGGGAGGGGGCAGCCCGGGGGCCGAGAAAAAGGCCCCAGAGGGAGGGGGCAGCCCGGGGGCCGAGAAAAAGGCCCCAGAGGGAGGGGGCAGCCCGGGGGCCGAGAAAAAGGCCCCAGAGGGAGGGGGCAGCCCGGGGGCCGAGAAAAAGGCCCCAGAGGGAGGGGGCAGCCCGGGGGCCGAGAAAAAGGCCCCAGAGGGAGGGGGCAGCCCGGGGGCCGAGAAAAAGGCCCCAGAGGGAGGGGGCAGCCCGGGGGCCGAGAAAAAGGCCCCAGAGGGAGGGGGCAGCCCGGGGGCCGAGAAAAAGGCCCCAGAGGGAGGGGGCAGCCCGGGGGCCGAGAAAAAGGCCCCAGAGGGAGGGGGCAGCCCGGGGGCCGAGAAAAAGGCCCCAGAGGGAGGGGGCAGCCCGGGGGCCGAGAAAAAGGCCCCAGAGGGAGGGGGCAGCCCGGGGGCCGAGAAAAAGGCCCCAGAGGGAGGGGGCAGCCCGGGGGCCGAGAAAAAGGCCCCAGAGGGAGGGGGCAGCCCGGGGGCCGAGAAAAAGGCCCCAGAGGGAGGGGGCAGCCCGGGGGCCGAGAAAAAGGCCCCAGAGGGAGGGAGGGGGCAGCCCGGGGGCCGAGAAAAAGGCCCCAGAGGGAGGGGGCAGCCCGGGGGCCGAGAAAAAGGCCCCAGAGGGAGGGGGGCAGCCCGGGGGCCGAGAAAAAGGCCCCAGAGGGAGGGGGCAGCCCGGGGGCCGAGAAAAAGGCCCCAGAGGGAGGGGGCAGCCCGGGGGCCGAGAAAAAGGCCCCAGAGGGAGGGGGCAGCCCGGGGGCCGAGAAAAAGGCCCCAGAGGGAGGGGGCAGCCCGGGGGCCGAGAAAAAGGCCCCAGAGGGAGGGGGCAGCCCGGGGGCCGAGAAAAAGGCCCCAGAGGGAGGGG
>NW_027443214.1:0-53739 GCF_048569485.1 Anomaloglossus baeobatrachus
GATAGCCCAGCTCGACTATCCATCTCTACTGAAGACATTTCTACAATACATATAATCATTCTTATCTATCTAATACGATCACAACAGCTCTCCATACCTGCAGTCCACCACAAGGACCACTCTCTCTAATCCCTGAAAAATGAAATCATCCTCAGTGACGAAGAGAGGGGGCTAAGCGCCCCCCATGGTCTCAGAGCATTGACTCTTCTAAGAGTCCTAAGATTCCTGCTCACTCTGATGGGGTGCAGCTGTGGGACCCTATCTTCAGAGATGATTTCCTCCACCCAACTCTCAAAAAGCTGAAAGGGTCTTCAGTAGAGATGGATAGTCGAGCTGGGCTATCAGACGGTCACCTCTGTAGCTGTAGTGTCATTTTTCCTATGGTCCAATTTGTAAATTAAACAAAAAAGTGCACGTTTGTTATGATTTCCAAGATGGGGACCAGGATGTGGACATAATAAAAAAATAGGGAACATGATAGGAGACATTTCTACAATACATATAATCATTCTTATCTATCTAATACGATGACAACAGCTCTCCATACCTGCAGTCCACCACAAGGACCACCCTCTCTATTCCCTAAAAAGTGAAATCATCCTCAGTGACGAGGAGAGGGGGCTAAGCGCCCCCCATGGTCTCAGAGCATTGACTCTTCTAAGAGTCCTAAGAGTCCTGCTCACACTGATGGGGTGCAGCTGTGGGACCCTATTTTCAGAGATGATGTTCTCCACCCAACTCTCAAAAAGCTGAAAGGGTCTTCAGTAGAGATGAGCGAACCGGTCGCGGTTCGGCTCGAGGTTGGTTCGCCGAACGGACCTCCCGTTCGAGTTCGGTTCGTCGAACGTTCGACGAACCGAACTCGAACTGCATAGGAAACAATGGCAGGCAATCACAAACACAGAAAAACACCTAGAAAACACCCTCAAAGGTGTCCTAAAGGTGACAAACAACTCAAACACATTGGAAAGTGACAAGGACATATACTCATGCGAAAACAAAACAGCTGGACAAGGAAAAAGAGGAGGACACACAGATATAGGCATGGCACGCCCTTCTAAAATCATGTAAAACACCGCAAGGTGACTCCAAGCGGAGTCTCCCTTTTTTCCAAAAATTGGGCCACACACACACCCACCCCTTCAGTGGCAGCAGTTGTGCCCCAGTTGTACACTTCACAGCTAGATTTGCATCAAGCACATTCAAAAATACGCCATTCTTATCCATCCCCAGGATGACACCGGGGTAGGTAGCAAAGTCTTTCCTGATCCCAGCTCTGTGCAGCTTGGATCATTTATAAAAAACACAGCAATCAAGGGTTACTCCAAGCGGAGTCTCCCTTTTTTCCAAAAATTGGGCCCCACACACACCCACCCCTTCAGTGGCAGCAGTTGTGCCCTAGTTGTACACTTCACAGCTACATTTGCATCAAGCACATTCAAAAATACGCCATTCTTATCCATCCCCAGGATGACACCGGGGTAGGTAGCAAAGTCTTTGCTGACCCATGACTTGTTCATCTTGGCTTCTTTTAAAAACAATGTAAGCAAGGGTTACTCCAAGCGGAGTTCCCTTTTTTCCAAAAATTGGGCCCCACACACACCCACCCCTTCAGTGGCAGCAGTTGTGCCCTAGTTGTACACTTCACAGCTACATTTGCATCAAGCACATTCAAAAATACGCCATTCTTATCCATCCCCAGGATGACACCGGGGTAGGTAGCAAAGTCTTTGCTGACCCATGACTTGTTCATCTTGGCTTCTTTTAAAAACAATGTAAGCAAGGGTTACTCCAAGCGGAGTCTCCCTTTTTTCCAAAAATTGGGCCCCACACACACCCACCCCTTCAGTGGCAGCAGTTGTGCCCTAGTTGTACACTTCACAGCTACATTTGCATCAAGCACATTCAAAAATACGCCATTCTTATCCGTCCCCAGGATGACACCGGGGTAGGTAGCAAAGTGTTTCCTGATCCCAGCTCTGTTCATCTTGGCTTCTTTTAAAAACACAGCAAGCAAGGGTTACTCCAAGCGGAGTCTCCCTTTTTTTCCAAAAATTGGGCCCCACACACCCACCCATTCAGTGGCAGCAGTTGTGCCCCAGTTGTACACTTCACAGCTAGATTTGCATCAAGCACATTCAAAAATACGCCATTCTTATCCATCCCCAGGATGACACCGGGGTAGGTAGCAAAGTCTTTGCTGACCCATGACTTGTTCATCTTGGCTTCTTTTAAAAACAATGTAAGCAAGGGTTACTCCAAGCGGAGTCTCCCTTTTTTCCAAAAATTGGGCCCCACACACACCCACCCCTTCAGTGGCAGCAGTTGTGCCCTAGTTGTACACTTCACAGCTACATTTGCATCAAGCACATTCAAAAATACGCCATTCTTATCCGTCCCCAGGATGACACCGGGGTAGGTAGCAAAGTCTTTCCTGATCCCAGCTCTGTTCATCTTGGCTTCTTTTAAAAACACAGCAAGCAAGGGTTACTCCAAGCGGAGTCTCCCTTTTTTTCCAAAAATTGGGCCCCACACACCCACCCATTCAGTGGCAGCAGTTGTGCCCCAGTTGTACACTTCACAGCTAGATTTGCATCAAGCACATTCAAAAATACGCCATTCTTATCCGTCCCCAGGATGACACCGGGGTAGGTAGCAAAGTGTTTCCTGATCCCAGCTCTGTTCATCTTGGCTTCTTTTAAAAACACAGCAAGCAAGGGTTACTCCAAGCGGAGTCTCCCTTTTTTTCCAAAAATTGGGCCCCACACACCCACCCATTCAGTGGCAGCAGTTGTGCCCCAGTTGTACACTTCACAGCTAGATTTGCATCAAGCACATTCAAAAAAACGCCATAATTAACCGTCCCCAGGATGACACCAGGGTAGGTAGCAAAGTCTTTCCTGATCCCAGCTCTGTTCATCTTGGCTTCTTTTAAAAACACATCAAGCAAGGGTTACTCCAAGCGGAGCCTCCCTTTTTTTCCAAAAATTGTGCCCCACACACACCCACCCATTCAGTGGCAGCACTTGTGCCCTAGTTGTACACTTCACAGCTACATTTGCATCAAGCACATTCAAAAATACGCCATAATTAACCGTCCCCAGGATGACACCAGGGTAGGTAGCAAAGTCTTTCCTGATCCCAGCTCTGTTCATCTTGGCTTCTTTTAAAAACACATCAAGCAAGGGTTACTCCAAGCGGAGCCTCCCTTTTTTCCAAAAATTGGGCCCCACACACCCACCCATTCAGTGGCAGCAGTTGTGCCCCAGTTGTACACTTCACAGCTAGATTTGCATCAAGCACATTCCAAAATACGCCATTCTTATCCGTCCCCAGGATGACACCGGGGTAGGTAGCAAAGTGTTTCCTGATCCCAGCTCTGTTCATCTTGGCTTCTTTTAAAAACACAGCAAGCAAGGGTTACTCCAAGCGGAGTCTCCCTTTTTTTCCAAAAATTGGGCCCCACACACCCACCCATTCAGTGGCAGCAGTTGTGCCCCAGTTGTACACTTCACAGCTAGATTTGCATCAAGCACATTCAAAAATACGCCATTCTTATCCGTCCCCAGGATGACACCGGGGTAGGTAGCAAAGTGTTTCCTGATCCCAGCTCTGTTCATCTTGGCTTCTTTTAAAAACACAGCAAGCAAGGGTTACTCCAAGCGGAGTCTCCCTTTTTTTTCCAAAAATTGGGCCCCACACACCCACCCATTCAGTGGCAGCAGTTGTGCCCCAGTTGTACACTTCACAGCTAGATTTGCATCAAGCACATTCAAAAAAACGCCATAATTAACCGTCCCCAGGATGACACCAGGGTAGGTAGCAAAGTCTTTCCTGATCCCAGCTCTGTTCATCTTGGCTTCTTTTAAAAACACATCAAGCAAGGGTTACTCCAAGCGGAGCCTCCCTTTTTTTCCAAAAATTGTGCCCCACACACACCCACCCATTCAGTGGCAGCACTTGTGCCCTAGTTGTACACTTCACAGCTACATTTGCATCAAGCACATTCAAAAATACGCCATAATTAACCGTCCCCAGGATGACACCAGGGTAGGTAGCAAAGTCTCTCCTGATCCCAGCTCTGTTCATCTTGGCTTCTTTTAAAAACACATCAAGCAAGGGTTACTCCAAGCGGAGTCTCCCTTTTTTTCCAAAAATTGGGCCCCACACAGACACCTTATCAGTGGCAGCACTTGTGCCCTAGTTGCAAACAGGATGTTTTGATTTGCATCAAGCACATTCCAAATCAACAAGCATTTACTCTCCCCAGGATGACACAGGGGTAGTAAATTCCTTCTGGATCCATGACTTGTTCATTTTGATGAACGTCAGTCTGTCCACATTGTCACTGGACAGACTCGTGCGCTTATCTGTCAGCACACACCCAGCAGCACTGAATACACGTTCAGAGACAACGCTGGCAGCTGGACACGACAAAATCTCCAAGGCGTAAGTTGCGAGCTCTGGCCATTTTTCTAGGTTTGAAGCCCAAAAGGAGCAAGGCTCCAGTTGCACAGTCATGGCATCGATGTTCATTTGGAGATACTCCTGTATCATCCTCTCCAGCCGTTGACTATGTGTCAGACTTGTTGTCTCTGGTGGCCTTGCAAAAGAGGGTCTAAAAAAATTATGAAAAGATTCCATAAAATTGCTGTTACCGGCACCAGATACGGTCCTACTGGTACGGGTAGACTGTTGAAGATGACGAGACCGTCCCATGTTTGTCAAGTTACAACTGGGAGATTCACTCCCTGCACCTGCACGGTTGTTTGGTGGAAAAGCCGAGCTAAGATCTAGTAACAGCTTCTGCTGATACTCCTGCATACGTGCGTCCCTTTCTATGGCTGGAATTATGTCACAAAATTTGGACTTGTACCGGGGATCTAATAGTGTGGCAATCCAGTAGTCATCATCACTTCTAATTTTGACAATACGACTGTCATGTTGGAGGTAGTGCAACAAAAAGGCACTCATGTGTCTTGCGCAGCCATGCGGACCAAGTCCACGCTGTGTTTGTGGCATAGAGGTGCTACCCGTTCTTTCTTCCTCTGACATCTGACCCCAACCTCTTTCAACTGAAATTTGACCAAGGTCTCCCTCATCCGCTGAGTCTTCCATGTCCATGGACAGTTCGTCCTCCATTTCTTCATGTTCTCCTGCACCTTGCTCAACATTTCGCCTGCTACTATGCGCCCTTGTCGATCCCTGTCCCCCATGGTCCCATGCCTGCTGCGTTGGTGATGATGAACGTCTGGACCTTGGTGATGTTGTTGTCCCTTGCGCATATGAATCCTCCTGTAGTTCCTCCCCTTCATGTTGTCCCACCCCCTGACTCCGAATAGTGTTTAGCGTGTGCTCCAGCATGTAAATGACTGGAATCGTCATGCTGATAATGGCATTGTCAGAGCTAAACATATTCGTCGCCATGTCGAAACTGTGCAGAAGGGTGCATAGGTCCTTGATCTGAGACCACTCCATCAGGGTGATCTGCCCCACCTCTGCATCTCGTTGGCCCAGGCTATACGTCATGACGTATTGCACCAGGGCTCTGCGGTGCTGCTACAGTCGCTGTAACATGTGGAGAGTTGAATTCCAGCGTGTCGCCACATCGCATTTCAGGCGATGAACCGGCAGGCCGAAAGACTTCTGGAGCGATGCAAGTCGCTCAGCTGCGGCGCTTGAACGGCGGAAGTGAGCAGACAGTTTTCGTGCCCTGTTCAGAAGGCCATCTAGGCCGGGATAGTGTGTTAAAAATTGCTGCACGACAAGGTTCAACACGTGAGCCATACAAGGTACGTGTGTCACCTTGCCCAGGCGAAGGGCCGCACCCAGGTTTGCAGCATTGTCGCACACGGCCTTACCAGGCTGCAGGTTGAGTGGAGACAACCATTTATTAAACTCGGACCGCAGAGCTGACCACAACTCCTCAGCTGTGTGACTCTTATTACCAAGACATGTCAAGCTAAAGACCGCCTGATGCCGTTGCGCTCTGCTGCCAGCATAGTAATGAGGGGTGCGTGATTCCTTCTGCGCAGTGAGAACGCTGGTGGCCTGACCAGGCAGGCTTGGGGCGGAGGTGGAGGACCCAGATGAGGTGGAGGATGCAGAAGCAGTGGCGGAACTTGGACAGACAGAGGATTGACACACAAGTCGTGGGGACGGCAAGACTTGTGCAGCAGACCCTTCACCATCTATCACCATAGTTACCCAGTGCCCAGTCAGCGACATGTAACGTCCCTGTCCATGCTTACTGGTCCAAGTATCGGTGGTGAAATGCACCCGTTCACACACAGAGTTTCTCAAGGAAGCGGTGATGTTGTGTGCGACATGCTGGTGTAGCGCGGGCACACCTTTCTTAGAGAAGTAGTGGCGACTAGGCATCTGGTACTGGGGCACAGCGACAGACATAAGGTCTCTAAAATCCTGTGTGTCCACTAGGCGGAAAGGCAGCATTTCAGTAGCCAACAGCTTACAGAGGGATAGAGTCAACCTCTTAGCTTTGTCATGGGTCGGAGGAAGTGGCCTTTTATTTGACCACATCTGAGGGACAGAGATCTGGCTGCTGTGTGTAGACGGTGTTGAGTAGGGTGTCCCTGGAAAAATGCTGGTTTGTGAGGAAAGTGCAGGCGGAGACATGATGTTGCCTTCATCCAACGTTGGTGCTATCGATGTCTGAGAGAGCTGTACACACTCACTTGTTTCCCCTTCCAAACCAACTGACGACCTTACAAGCAAACTGCCTGTTGCGGTTACAGTGGTGGAAGTTTTGCGTGGAAAAACAGGTGTGACAGCTGTCCCCACAGTCCTAGAAGATGAAGAGCGCGCGGATGCACTGGAAGGGGCGGGCGGTGGATGGTTCGCTCCGCTAGGCCGCATTGCAGCACGGTGAGCTTCCCACCGGGACTTATGATATTTAGTCATGTGACGATTCATGGAAGAAGTTGTCAAACTGCTGAGGTTTTGACCTCTACTAACAGAATCATGACAAATGTTACATATCACATGAGTTGGGCGATCTTTTTCGATGTGAAAAAAGGACCAGGCTAGGCAAGGCTTAGAGGCCATGCGACCTGTTGATCCACCCCGAATAATGCTCATAGGCAGAGTGGTGGCTGAGGATGCAGTTGTAGACGTGCTACCAGTGCTCCGACTCTGTCCAGGAAGGTGCAAGGTAACTTCGTCGTCGGTTGCATCCTCCTCCACCGCCTCTGTTGACCTCCTCGAGTGCCTGACTGGGGGTTGACAGTAGGTGGGATCTAGAACGTCATCATCAATTGTTGTGTTTGCACTCCCCTCCCCCTCAGACCGAGCCTCTTCTTGCCCTGACCGAATATTTAAGTTGTCATCCCAATCGGGTATCTGCGTCTCATCTTCATCAGTATGTTCCTCATTGTCTATAACCACAGGTGTTACAGTTTGTGACAAAGGGTCAACATTATGCTCAGAAACTTGGTCCTCACGGCCTGAATCTGAGTCACAAAGGTTCTGGGCATCACTGCAGACCATTTCCTGTTCTGTACTCACTGTAGCTTGGGAGCAGACCTCTGATTCCCAGGCTATAGTGTGACTGAACAGCTCTGCAGACTCAGCCATCTCAGTTCCACCATACTGTGCAGGGCTGATGGAGACTTCAGAGCTGGGAGAAATCAAGTGTGATTGGGATGACAACTCAGAGGACTGGTGTTTTTTGGATGCGGTACTTGAAGTGGCTGAGAGGGCACTTGTTGGACCACTTGAGATCCATTCAAGCATTTTCCTTTTTTGCCCATCATCTACCTTTGTTCCTCTTGTTCGTGTCCGTAAAAAAGGGAGCACATCGGATTGTCCACAATAAGTAGTAGACATCTTACTTTTGCTAGTAGATGGTCTATCTGCAGCAGATGATAATGGAGCTTTGCCACCTTCCCCACTGACAAAACCTTTTTTGCCTTTTCCACCACGCCTCTTCCCCTTTCCACCAGCATCTGTCATTTTGCCACTCATGTTGATTGCGACAAGATTGTGGACTGAAAATGTGGTAGTAAAAATTGAGAGGTGGTGAAGATTGCAGTGGTGGTCTAGCTTTATTAACAGCAGAATAATAAAGAATAAATATCCCTGACAATGTAACTTAGTTATAATTAGTTGGAGTGTGCAACGCAGGCAGACGTGCTGCAAATGTCTTGGCACTAGTGGGACTATAGCAAAGTCCAATAGCCACGTATAGGATGCCACTAGGTACACTGAGTGTGTGCTAGTATAATGGCTTAGTTATAATTAGTTGGAGTGTGCAACGCAGGCAGATGCGTTCTGCAAATGTCTTGGCACTAGTGGGACTAAAGCAAAGTCCAATAGCCACGTATAGGATGCCACTAGGTACACTAAGTGTTTGCTAGTATAATGGCTTAGTTATAATTAGTTGGAGTGTGCAACGCAGGCACATGCGTTCTGCAAATGTCTTGGCACTAGTGGGACTAAAGCAAAGTCCAATAGCCACGTATAGGATGCCACTAGGTACACTAAGTGTTTGCTAGTATAATGGCTTAGTTATAATTAGTTGGAGTGTGCAACGCAGGCAGATGCGCTCTGCAAATGTCTTGGCACTAGTGGGACTATAGCAAAGTCCAATAGCCACGTATAGGATGCCACTAGGTACACTGAGTGTGTGCTAGTATAATGGCTTAGTTATAATTAGTTGGAGTGTGCAACGCAGGCAGATGCGCTCTGCAAATGTCTTGGCACTAGTGGGACTATAGCAAAGTCCAATAGCCACGTATAGGATGCCACTAGGTACACTGAGTGTGTGCTAGTATAATGGCTTAGTTATAATTAGTTGGAGTGTGCAACGCAGGCAGATGCGTTCTGCAAATGTCTTGGCACTAGTGGGACTAAAGCAAAGTCCAATAGCCACGTATAGGATGCCACTAGGTACACTAAGTGTTTGCTAGTATAATGGCTTAGTTATAATTAGTTGGAGTGTGCAACGCAGGCAGATGCGCTCTGCAAATGTCTTGGCACTAGTGGGACTATAGCAAAGTCCAATAGCCACGTATAGGATGCCACTAGGTACACTGAGTGTGTGCTAGTATAATGGCTTAGTTATAATTAGTTGGAGTGTGCAACGCAGGCAGATGCGCTCTGCAAATGTCTTGGCACTAGTGGGACTATAGCAAAGTCCAATAGCCACGTATAGGATGCCACTAGGTACACTGAGTGTGTGCTAGTATAATGGCTTAGTTATAATTAGTTGGAGTGTGCAACGCAGGCAGATGCGCTCTGCAAATGTCTTGGCACTAGTGGGACTATAGCAAAGTCCAATAGCCACGTATAGGATGCCACTAGGTACACTGAGTGTGTGCTAGTATAATGGCTTAGTTATAATTAGTTGGAGTGTGCAACGCAGGCAGATGCGTTCTGCAAATGTCTTGGCACTAGTGGGACTAAAGCAAAGTCCAATAGCCACGTATAGGATGCCACTAGGTACACTAAGTGTTTGCTAGTATAATGGCTTAGTTATAATTAGTTGGAGTGTGCAACGCAGGCAGATGCGCTCTGCAAATGTCTTGGCACTAGTGGGACTATAGCAAAGTCCAATAGCCACGTATAGGATGCCACTAGGTACACTGAGTGTTTGCTAGTATAATGGCTTAGTTATAATTAGTTGGAGTGTGCAACGCAGGCAGATGCGCTCTGCAAATGTCTTGGCACTAGTGGGACTATAGCAAAGTCCAATAGCCACGTATAGGATGCCACTAGGTACACTGAGTGTGTGCTAGTATAATGGCTTAGTTATAATTAGTTGGAGTGTGCAACGCAGGCAGATGCGCTCTGCAAATGTCTTGGCACTAGTGGGACTATAGCAAAGTCCAATAGCCACGTATAGGATGCCACTAGGTACACTGAGTGTGTGCTAGTATAATGGCTTAGTTATAATTAGTTGGAGTGTGCAACGCAGGCAGATGCGTTCTGCAAATGTCTGGGCACTAGTGGGACTAAAGCAAAGTCCAATAGCCACGTATAGGATGCCACTAGGTACACTAAGTGTTTGCTAGTATAATGGCTTAGTTATAATTAGTTGGAGTGTGCAACGCAGGCAGATGCGCTCTGCAAATGTCTTGGCACTAGTGGGACTATAGCAAAGTCCAATAGCCACGTATAGGATGCCACTAGGTACACTGAGTGTGTGCTAGTATAATGGCTTAGTTATAATTAGTTGGAGTGTGCAACGCAGGCAGATGCGCTCTGCAAATGTCTTGGCACTAGTGGGACTATAGCAAAGTCCAATAGCCACGTATAGGATGCCACTAGGTACACTGAGTGTGTGCTAGTATAATGGCTTAGTTATAATTAGTTGGAGTGTGCAACGCAGGCAGATGCGCTCTGCAAATGTCTTGGCACTAGTGGGACTATAGCAAAGTCCAATAGCCACGTATAGGATGCCACTAGGTACACTGAGTGTGTGCTAGTATAATGGCTTAGTTATAATTAGTTGGAGTGTGCAACGCAGGCAGATGCGTTCTGCAAATGTCTTGGCACTAGTGGGACTAAAGCAAAGTCCAATAGCCACGTATAGGATGCCACTAGGTACACTAAGTGTTTGCTAGTATAATGGCTTAGTTATAATTAGTTGGAGTGTGCAACGCAGGCAGATGCGCTCTGCAAATGTCTTGGCACTAGTGGGACTATAGCAAAGTCCAATAGCCACGTATAGGATGCCACTAGGTACACTGAGTGTGTGCTAGTATAATGGCTTAGTTATAATTAGTTGGAGTGTGCAACGCAGGCAGATGCGCTCTGCAAATGTCTTGGCACTAGTGGGACTATAGCAAAGTCCAATAGCCACGTATAGGATGCCACTAGGTACACTGAGTGTGTGCTAGTATAATGGCTTAGTTATAATTAGTTGGAGTGTGCAACGCAGGCAGATGCGCTCTGCAAATGTCTTGGCACTAGTGGGACTATAGCAAAGTCCAATAGCCACGTATAGGATGCCACTAGGTACACTGAGTGTGTGCTAGTATAATGGCTTAGTTATAATTAGTTGGAGTGTGCAACGCAGGCAGATGCGTTCTGCAAATGTCTTGGCACTAGTGGGACTAAAGCAAAGTCCAATAGCCACGTATAGGATGCCACTAGGTACACTAAGTGTTTGCTAGTATAATGGCTTAGTTATAATTAGTTGGAGTGTGCAACGCAGGCAGATGCGCTCTGCAAATGTCTTGGCACTAGTGGGACTATAGCAAAGTCCAATAGCCACGTATAGGATGCCACTAGGTACACTGAGTGTGTGCTAGTATAATGGCTTAGTTATAATTAGTTGGAGTGTGCAATGCAGGCAGATGCGCTCTGCAAATGTCTTGGCACTAGTGGGACTATAGCAAAGTCCAATAGCCACGTATAGGATGCCACTAGGTACACTGAGTGTGTGCTAGTATAATGGCTTAGTTATAATTAGTTGGAGTGTGCAACGCAGGCAGATGCGCTCTGCAAATGTCTTGGCACTAGTGGGACTATAGCAAAGTCCAATAGCCACGTATAGGATGCCACTAGGTACACTGAGTGTTTGCTAGTATAATGGCTTAGTTATAATTAGTTGGAGTGTGCAACGCAGGCAGATGCGCTCTGCAAATGTCTTGGCACTAGTGGGACTATAGCAAAGTCCAATAGCCACGTATAGGATGCCACTAGGTACACTGAGTGTGTGCTAGTATAATGGCTTAGTTATAATTAGTTGGAGTGTGCAACGCAGGCAGATGCGCTCTGCAAATGTCTTGGCACTAGTGGGACTATAGCAAAGTCCAATAGCCACGTATAGGATGCCACTAGGTACACTGAGTGTGTGCTAGTATAATGGCTTAGTTATAATTAGTTGGAGTGTGCAACGCAGGCAGATGCGCTCTGCAAATGTCTTGGCACTAGTGGGACTATAGCAAAGTCCAATAGCCACGTATAGGATGCCACTAGGTACACTGAGTGTTTGCTAGTATAATGGCTTAGTTATAATTAGTTGGAGTGTGCAACGCAGGCAGATGCGCTCTGCAAATGTCTTGGCACTAGTGGGACTATAGCAAAGTCCAATAGCCACGTATAGGATGCCACTAGGTACACTGAGTGTGTGCTAGTATAATGGCTTAGTTATAATTAGTTGGAGTGTGCAACGCAGGCAGATGCGCTCTGCAAATGTCTTGGCACTAGTGGGACTATAGCAAAGTCCAATAGCCACGTATAGGATGCCACTAGGTACACTGAGTGTGTGCTAGTATAATGGCTTAGTTATAATTAGTTGGAGAGTGCAACGCAGGCAGATGCGTTCTGCAAATGTCTTGGCACTAGTGGGACTAAAGCAAAGTCCAATAGCCACGTATAGGATGCCACTAGGTACACTAAGTGTTTGCTAGTGTAATGGCTTAGTTATAATTAGTTGGAGTGTGCAACGCAGGCAGATGCGCTCTGCAAATGTCTTGGCACTAGTGGGACTATAGCAAAGTCCAATAGCCACGTATAGGATGCCACTAGGTATACTGAGTGTGTGCTAGTATAATGGCTTAGTTATAATTAGTTGGAGTGTGCAACGCAGGCAGATGCGCTCTGCAAATGTCTTGGCACTAGTGGGACTATAGCAAAGTCCAATAGCCACGTATAGGATGCCACTAGGTACACTGAGTGTGTGCTAGTATAATGGCTTAGTTATAATTAGTTGGAGTGTGCAACGCAGGCAGATGCGCTCTGCAAATGTCTTGGCACTAGTGGGACTATAGCAAAGTCCAATAGCCACGTATAGGATGCCACTAGGTACACTGAGTGTTTGCTAGTATAATGGCTTAGTTATAATTAGTTGGAGTGTGCAACGCAGGCAGATGCGCTCTGCAAATGTCTTGGCACTAGTGGGACTATAGCAAAGTCCAATAGCCACGTATAGGATGCCACTAGGTACACTGAGTGTGTGCTAGTATAATGGCTTAGTTATAATTAGTTGGAGTGTGCAACGCAGGCAGATGCGTTCTGCAAATGTCTTGGCACTAGTGGGACTAAAGCAAAGTCCAATAGCCACGTATAGGATGCTACTAGGTACACTAAGTGTTTGCTAGTATAATGGCTTAGTTATAATTAGTTGGAGTGTGCAACGCAGGCAGATGCGCTCTGCAAATGTCTTGGCACTAGTGGGACTATAGCAAAGTCCAATAGCCACGTATAGGATGCCACTAGGTACACTGAGTGTGTGCTAGTATAATGGCTTAGTTATAATTAGTTGGAGTGTGCAACGCAGGCAGATGCGCTCTGCAAATGTCTTGGCACTAGTGGGACTATAGCAAAGTCCAATAGCCACGTATAGGATGCCACTAGGTACACTGAGTGTGTGCTAGTATAATGGCTTAGTTATAATTAGTTGGAGTGTGCAACGCAGGCAGATGCGTTCTGCAAATGTCTTGGCACTAGTGGGACTAAAGCAAAGTCCAATAGCCACGTATAGGATGCCACTAGGTACACTAAGTGTTTGCTAGTATAATGGCTTAGTTATAATTAGTTGGAGTGTGCAACGCAGGCAGATGCGCTCTGCAAATGTCTTGGCACTAGTGGGACTATAGCAAAGTCCAATAGACACGTATAGGATGCCACTAGGTACACTGAGTGTGTGCTAGTATAATGGCTTAGTTATAATTAGTTGGAGTGTGCAACGCAGGCAGATGCGCTCTGCAAATGTCTTGGCACTAGTGGGACTATAGCAAAGTCCAATAGCCACGTATAGGATGCCACTAGGTACACTGAGTGTGTGCTAGTATAATGGCTTAGTTATAATTAGTTGGAGTGTGCAACGCAGGCAGATGCGCTCTGCAAATGTCTTGGCACTAGTGGGACTATAGCAAAGTCCAATAGCCACGTATAGGATGCCACTAGGTACACTGAGTGTGTGCTAGTATAATGGCTTAGTTATAATTAGTTGGAGTGTGCAACGCAGGCAGATGCGTTCTGCAAATGTCTTGGCACTAGTGGGACTAAAGCAAAGTCCAATAGCCACGTATAGGATGCCACTAGGTACACTAAGTGTTTGCTAGTATAATGGCTTAGTTATAATTAGTTGGAGTGTGCAACGCAGGCAGATGCGCTCTGCAAATGTCTTGGCACTAGTGGGACTATAGCAAAGTTCAATAGCCACGTATAGGATGCCACTAGGTACACTGAGTGTGTGCTAGTATAATGGCTTAGTTATAATTAGTTGGAGTGTGCAACGCAGGCAGATGCGCTCTGCAAATGTCTTGGCACTAGTGAGACTATAGCAAAGTCCAATAGCCACGTATAGGATGCCACTAGGTACACTGAGTGTGTGCTAGTATAATGGCTTAGTTATAATTAGTTGGAGTGTGCAACGCAGGCAGATGCGCTCTGCAAATGTCTTGGCACTAGTGGGACTATAGCAAAGTCCAATAGCCACGTATAGGATGCCACTAGGTACACTGAGTGTTTGCTAGTATAATGGCTTAGTTATAATTAGTTGGAGTGTGCAACGCAGGCAGATGCGCTCTGCAAATGTCTTGGCACTAGTGGGACTATAGCAAAGTCCAATAGCCACGTATAGGATGCCACTAGGTACACTGAGTGTGTGCTAGTATAATGGCTTAGTTATAATTAGTTGGAGTGTGCAACGCAGGCAGATGCGCTCTGCAAATGTCTTGGCACTAGTGGGACTATAGCAAAGTCCAATAGCCACGTATAGGATGCCACTAGGTACACTGAGTGTGTGCTAGTATAATGGCTTAGTTATAATTAGTTGGAGTGTGCAACGCAGGCAGATGCGCTCTGCAAATGTCTTGGCACTAGTGGGACTATAGCAAAGTCCAATAGCCACGTATAGGATGCCACTAGGTACACTGAGTGTTTGCTAGTATAATGGCTTAGTTATAATTAGTTGGAGTGTGCAACGCAGGCAGATGCGCTCTGCAAATGTCTTGGCACTAGTGGGACTATAGCAAAGTCCAATAGCCACGTATAGGATGCCACTAGGTACACTGAGTGTGTGCTAGTATAATGGCTTAGTTATAATTAGTTGGAGTGTGCAACGCAGGCAGATGCGCTCTGCAAATGTCTTGGCACTAGTGGGACTATAGCAAAGTCCAATAGCCACGTATAGGATGCCACTAGGTACACTGAGTGTGTGCTAGTATAATGGCTTAGTTATAATTAGTTGGAGTGTGCAACGCAGGCAGATGCGTTCTGCAAATGTCTTGGCACTAGTGGGACTAAAGCAAAGTCCAATAGCCACGTATAGGATGCCACTAGGTACACTAAGTGTTTGCTAGTATAATGGCTTAGTTATAATTAGTTGGAGTGTGCAACGCAGGCAGATGCGCTCTGCAAATGTCTTGGCACTAGTGGGACTATAGCAAAGTCCAATAGCCACGTATAGGATGCCACTAGGTACACTGAGTGTGTGCTAGTATAATGGCTTAGTTATAATTAGTTGGAGTGTGCAACGCAGGCAGATGCGCTCTGCAAATGTCTTGGCACTAGTGGGACTATAGCAAAGTCCAATAGCCACGTATAGGATGCCACTAGGTACACTGAGTGTGTGCTAGTATAATGGCTTAGTTATAATTAGTTGGAGTGTGCAACGCAGGCAGATGCGCTCTGCAAATGTCTTGGCACTAGTGGGACTATAGCAAAGTCCAATAGCCACGTATAGGATGCCACTAGGTACACTGAGTGTTTGCTAGTATAATGGCTTAGTTATAATTAGTTGGAGTGTGCAACGCAGGCAGATGCGCTCTGCAAATATCTTGGCACTAGTGGGACTATAGCAAAGTCCAATAGCCACGTATAGGATGCCACTAGGTACACTGAGTGTGTGCTAGTATAATGGCTTAGTTATAATTAGTTGGAGTGTGCAACGCAGGCAGATGCGTTCTGCAAATGTCTTGGCACTAGTGGGACTAAAGCAAAGTCCAATAGCCACGTATAGGATGCCACTAGGTACACTAAGTGTTTGCTAGTATAATGGCTTAGTTATAATTAGTTGGAGTGTGCAACGCAGGCAGATGCGCTCTGCAAATGTCTTGGCACTAGTGGGACTATAGCAAAGTCCAATAGCCACGTATAGGATGCCACTAGGTACACTGAGTGTGTGCTAGTATAATGGCTTAGTTATAATTAGTTGGAGTGTGCAACGCAGGCAGATGCGCTCTGCAAATGTCTTGGCACTAGTGGGACTATAGCAAAGTCCAATAGCCACGTATAGGATGCCACTAGGTACACTGAGTGTTTGCTAGTATAATGGCTTAGTTATAATTAGTTGGAGTGTGCAACGCAGGCAGATGCGCTCTGCAAATGTCTTGGCACTAGTGGGACTATAGCAAAGTCCAATAGCCACGTATAGGATGCCACTAGGTACACTGAGTGTGTGCTAGTATAATGGCTTAGTTATAATTAGTTGGAGTGTGCAACGCAGGCAGATGCGCTCTGCAAATGTCTTGGCACTAGTGGGACTATAGCAAAGTCCAATAGCCACGTATAGGATGCCACTAGGTACACTGAGTGTGTGCTAGTATATTGGCTTAGTTATAATTAGTTGGAGTGTGCAACGCAGGCAGTTGCGCTCTGCAAATGTCTTGGCACTAGTGGGACTATAGCAAAGTCCAATAGCCACGTATAGGATGCCACTAGGTACACTGAGTGTTTGCTAGTATAATGGCTTAGTTATAATTAGTTGGAGTGTGCAACGCAGGCAGATGCGCTCTGCAAATGTCTTGGCACTAGTGGGACTAAAGCAAAGTCCAATAGCCACGTATAGGATGCCACTAGGTACACTGAGTGTTTGCTAGTATAATGGCTTAGTTATAATTAGTTGGAGTGTGCAACGCAGGCAGATGCGCTCTGCAAATGTCTTGGCACTAGTGGGACTAAAGCAAAGTCCAATAGCCACGTATAGGATGCCACTAGGTACACTGAGTGTTTGCTAGTATAATGGCTTAGTTAGAATGAGTTGGAGTGTGCAGAGGACAAGAGGGTACAGTGGCAGGATTGTGGTGCTCTGGGTAGAGGAATGGAAGCCTGCCTTTCTATTTCCTCCTAATGGTGAAATGCAGGGAGGAAATCCCTGACCTGGGCTACACAGACGCTGTTGCTGTTTGCAGGACCTGTCACCTATGGCTCTCTGACCCTGCCGCTTTGAGCCCTTAAAAGGACTGCTAGAATGTGCTCTCCCTAAGCTGTCTAACGTTGTGTATGCAGCGCATACAGCTGTATCGGCTATAGGACTCAGGAGGACGGAGCTGCGACACTGATGTCTGACACCAAAGACGCAGAAGGCAGATAATGGCGTTCGTGAAGAAAATGTCCGGTTTTATAATGCAGGGACATGTGACATGCAGATCCTATCACACATGCCGTTGCTTCTCTGGCTCAAAGTCCACTTAGCTGTGTGTGTGTCTGTGATTGGATGCCACTAGGTACACTGAGTGTGTGCTAGTATAATGGCTTAGTTATAATTAGTTGGAGTGTGCAACGCAGGCAGATGCGCTCTGCAAATGTCTTGGCACTAGTGGGACTATAGCAAAGTCCAATAGCCACGTATAGGATGCCACTAGGTACACTGAGTGTGTGCTAGTATAATGGCTTAGTTATAATTAGTTGGAGTGTGCAACGCAGGCAGATGCGCTCTGCAAATGTCTTGGCACTAGTGGGACTATAGCAAAGTCCAATAGCCACGTATAGGATGCCACTAGGTACACTGAGTGTTTGCTAGTATAATGGCTTAGTTATAATTAGTTGGAGTGTGCAACGCAGGCAGATGCGCTCTGCAAATGTCTTGGCACTAGTGGGACTATAGCAAAGTCCAATAGCCACGTATAGGATGCCACTAGGTACACTGAGTGTGTGCTAGTATAATGGCTTAGTTATAATTAGTTGGAGTGTGCAACGCAGGCAGATGCGCTCTGCAAATGTCTTGGCACTAGTGGGACTATAGCAAAGTCCAATAGCCACGTATAGGATGCCACTAGGTACACTGAGTGTGTGCTAGTATAATGGCTTAGTTATAATTAGTTGGAGTGTGCAACGCAGGCAGATGCGTTCTGCAAATGTCTTGGCACTAGTGGGACTAAAGCAAAGTCCAATAGCCACGTATAGGATGCCACTAGGTACACTAAGTGTTTGCTAGTATAATGGCTTAGTTATAATTAGTTGGAGTGTGCAACGCAGGCAGATGCGCTCTGCAAATGTCTTGGCACTAGTGGGACTATAGCAAAGTCCAATAGCCACGTATAGGATGCCACTAGGTACACTGAGTGTGTGCTAGTATAATGGCTTAGTTATAATTAGTTGGAGTGTGCAACGCAGGCAGATGCGCTCTGCAAATGTCTTGGCACTAGTGGGACTATAGCAAAGTCCAATAGCCACGTATAGGATGCCACTAGGTACACTGAGTGTGTGCTAGTATAATGGCTTAGTTATAATTAGTTGGAGTGTGCAACGCAGGCAGATGCGCTCTGCAAATGTCTTGGCACTAGTGGGACTATAGCAAAGTCCAATAGCCACGTATAGGATGCCACTAGGTACACTGAGTGTTTGCTAGTATAATGGCTTAGTTATAATTAGTTGGAGTGTGCAACGCAGGCAGATGCGCTCTGCAAATATCTTGGCACTAGTGGGACTATAGCAAAGTCCAATAGCCACGTATAGGATGCCACTAGGTACACTGAGTGTGTGCTAGTATAATGGCTTAGTTATAATTAGTTGGAGTGTGCAACGCAGGCAGATGCGTTCTGCAAATGTCTTGGCACTAGTGGGACTAAAGCAAAGTCCAATAGCCACGTATAGGATGCCACTAGGTACACTAAGTGTTTGCTAGTATAATGGCTTAGTTATAATTAGTTGGAGTGTGCAACGCAGGCAGATGCGCTCTGCAAATGTCTTGGCAGTAGTGGGACTATAGCAAAGTCCAATAGCCACGTATAGGATGCCACTAGGTACACTGAGTGTTTGCTAGTATAATGGCTTAGTTATAATTAGTTGGAGTGTGAAACGCAGGCAGATGCGCTCTGCAAATGTCTTGGCACTAGTGGGACTATAGCAAAGTCCAATAGCCACGTATAGGATGCCACTAGGTACACTGAGTGTGTGCTAGTATAATGGCTTAGTTATAATTAGTTGGAGTGTGCAACGCAGGCAGATGCGTTCTGCAAATGTCTTGGCACTAGTGGGACTAAAGCAAAGTCCAATAGCCACGTATAGGATGCCACTAGGTACACTAAGTGTTTGCTAGTATAATGGCTTAGTTATAATTAGTTGGAGTGTGCAACGCAGGCAGATGCGCTCTGCAAATGTCTTGGCACTAGTGGGACTATAGCAAAGTCCAATAGCCACGTATAGGATGCCACTAGGTACACTGAGTGTGTGCTAGTATAATGGCTTAGTTATAATTAGTTGGAGTGTGCAACGCAGGCAGATGCGCTCTGCAAATGTCTTGGCACTAGTGGGACTATAGCAAAGTCCAATAGCCACGTATAGGATGCCACTAGGTACACTGAGTGTGTGCTAGTATAATGGCTTAGTTATAATTAGTTGGAGTGTGCAACGCAGGCAGATGCGCTCTGCAAATGTCTTGGCACTAGTGGGACTATAGCAAAGTCCAATAGCCACGTATAGGATGCCACTAGGTACACTGAGTGTTTGCTAGTATAATGGCTTAGTTATAATTAGTTGGAGTGTGCAACGCAGGCAGATGCGCTCTGCAAATGTCTTGGCACTAGTGGGACTATAGCAAAGTCCAATAGCCACGTATAGGATGCCACTAGGTACACTGAGTGTGTGCTAGTATAATGGCTTAGTTATAATTAGTTGGAGTGTGCAACGCAGGCAGATGCGCTCTGCAAATGTCTTGGCACTAGTGGGACTATAGCAAAGTCCAATAGCCACGTATAGGATGCCACTAGGTACACTGAGTGTGTGCTAGTATATTGGCTTAGTTATAATTAGTTGGAGTGTGCAACGCAGGCAGTTGCGCTCTGCAAATGTCTTGGCACTAGTGGGACTATAGCAAAGTCCAATAGCCACGTATAGGATGCCACTAGGTACACTGAGTGTTTGCTAGTATAATGGCTTAGTTATAATTAGTTGGAGTGTGCAACGCAGGCAGATGCGCTCTGCAAATGTCTTGGCACTAGTGGGACTAAAGCAAAGTCCAATAGCCACGTATAGGATGCCACTAGGTACACTGAGTGTTTGCTAGTATAATGGCTTAGTTATAATTAGTTGGAGTGTGCAACGCAGGCAGATGCGCTCTGCAAATGTCTTGGCACTAGTGGGACTAAAGCAAAGTCCAATAGCCACGTATAGGATGCCACTAGGTACACTGAGTGTTTGCTAGTATAATGGCTTAGTTAGAATGAGTTGGAGTGTGCAGAGGACAAGAGGGTACAGTGGCAGGATTGTGGTGCTCTGGGTAGAGGAATGGAAGCCTGCCTTTCTATTTCCTCCTAATGGTGAAATGCAGGGAGGAAATCCCTGACCTGGGCTACACAGACGCTGTTGCTGTTTGCAGGACCTGTCACCTATGGCTCTCTGACCCTGCCGCTTTGAGCCCTTAAAAGGACTGCTAGAATGTGCTCTCCCTAAGCTGTCTAACGTTGTGTATGCAGCGCATACAGCTGTATCGGCTATAGGACTCAGGAGGACGGAGCTGCGACACTGATGTCTGACACCAAAGACGCAGAAGGCAGATAATGGCGTTCGTGAAGAAAATGTCCGGTTTTATAATGCAGGGACATGTGACATGCAGATCCTATCACACATGCCGTTGCTTCTCTGGCTCAAAGTCCACTTAGCTGTGTGTGTGTCTGTGATTGGCTGACATGCTGGCCCGCCCCACAAGACGCGCGCGCTTAGGGAAGGAAGACAAGAAAAAAAAAAAAAAATTATAGAAACAGCAGTGATCTGAAGGCGCTGTTCACGCACACTATACACTGAAATGTGATAATAGTTTGATTCACAGAGTGACTTACACTATTACAGCAGAAACCAAGCTATGATTTAGCTGTTTTTTGGCTGCTAGAACCGTTCTCGAACGTTTCTAGAACTATCGAGCTTTTGCAAAAAGCTCGAGTTCTAGTTCGATCTAGAACATGCCCCAAAATCACTCGAGCCTAGAACTGGAGAACCACGAACCACGAACCGCGCTCAACTCTAGTCTTCAGTAGAGATGGATAGTCGAGCTGGGCTATCAGACGGTCACCTCTGTAGCTGTAGTGTCATTTTTCCTATGGTCCAATGTGTAAATTAAACAAAAAAGTGCACGTTTGTTATGATGTCCAAGATGGGGACCAGGATGTGGACATAATAAAAAATTAGGGAACATGATAGGAGACATTTCTACAATACATATAATCATTCTTATCTATCTAATACGATGATAACAGCTCTCCATATCTGCAGTCCACCACAAGGACCACCCTCTCTAATCCCTGAAAAATGAAATCATCCGCAGTGATGAAGAGAGGGGGCTAAGTGCCCCCAATGGTCTCAGAGCATTGACTCTTCTAAGAGTCCTAAGAGTCCTGCTCACACTGATGGGGTGCAGCTGTGGGACCCTATTTTCAGAGATGATGTCCTCCACCCAACTCTCAAAAAGCTGAAAGGGTCTTCAGTAGAGATGGATAGTCGAGCTGGGCTATCAGACGGTCACCTCTGTAGCTGTAGTTTCATTTTCCCTATGGTCCAATGTGTAAATTAAACAAAAAAGTGCACGTTTGTTATGATGTCCAAGATGGGGACCAGGATGTGGACATAATAAAAAATTAGGGAACATGATAGGAGACATTTCTACAATACATATAATCATTCTTATCTATCTAATACGATGACAACAGCTCTCCATACCTGCAGTCCACCACAAGGACCACCCTCTCTAATCCCTGAAAAATGAAATCATCCTCAGTGATGAAGAGAGGGGGCTAAGTGCCCCCAATGGTCTCAGAGCATTGACTCTTCTAAGAGTCCTAAGAGTCCTGCTCACACTGATGGGGTGCAGCTGTGGGACCCTATTTTCAGAGATGATGTCCTCCACCCAACTCTCAAAAAGCTGAAAGGGTCTTCAGTAGAGATGGATAGTCGAGCTGGGCTATCAGACGGTCACCTCTGTAGCTGTAGTGTCATTTTTCCTATGGTCCAATGTGTAAATTAAACAAAAAAGTGCACGTTTGTTATGATGTCCAAGATGGGGACCAGGATGTGGACATAATAAAAAATTAGGGAACATGATAGGAGACATTTCTACAATACATATAATCATTCTTATCTATCTAATACGATGACAACAGCTCTCCATACCTGCAGTCCACCACAAGGACCACCCTCTCTAATCCCTGAAAAATGAAATCATCCTCAGTGACGAAGAGAGGGGGCTAAGCGCCCCCATGGTCTCAGAGCATTAACTCTTCTAAGAGTCCTAAGAGTCCTGCTCACACTGATGGGGTGCAGCTGTGGGACCCTATTTTCAGAGATGATGTCCTCCACCCAACTCTCAAAAAGCTGAAAGGGTCTTCAGTAGAGATGGATAGTCGAGCTGGGCTATCAGACGGTCACCTCTGTAGCTGTAGTGTCATTTTTCCTATGGTCCAATGTGTAAATTAAACAAAAAAGTGCACGTTTGTTATGATGTCCAAGATGGGGACCAGGATGTGGACATAATAAAAAATTAGGGAACATGATAGGAGACATTTCTACAATACATATAATCATTCTTATCTATCTAATACGATGACAACAGCTCTCCATACCTGCAGTCCACCACAAGGACCACCCTCTCTAATCCCTGAAAAATGAAATCATCCTCAGGGACGAAGAGAGGGGGCTAAGCGCCCCCATGGTCTCAGAGCATTAACTCTTCTAAGAGTCCTAAGAGTCCTGCTCACACTGATGGGGTGCAGCTGTGGGACCCTATTTTCAGAGATGATGTCCTCCACCCAACTCTCAAAAAGCTGAAAGGGTCTTCAGTAGAGATGGATAGTCGAGCTGGGCTATCAGACGGTCACCTCTGTAGCTGTAGTGTCATTTTTCCTATGGTCCAATGTGTAAATTAAACAAAAAAGTGCACGTTTGTTATGATGTCCAAGATGGGGACCAGGATGTGGACATAATAAAAAATTAGGGAACATGATAGGAGACATTTCTACAATACATATAATCATTCTTATCTATCTAATACGATGACAACAGCTCTCCATACCTGCAGTCCACCACAAGGACCACTCTCTCTAATCCCTGAAAAATGAAATCATCCTCAGTGACGAAGAGAGGGGGCTAAGCGCCCCCCATGGTCTCAAAACATTGACTCTTCTAAGAGTCCTAAGAGTCCTGCTCACACTGATGGGGTGCAGCTGTGGGACCCTATTTTCAGAGATGATGTCCTCCACCCAACTCTCAAAAAGCTGAAAGGGTCTTCAGTAGAGATGGATAGTCGAGCTGGGCTACCAGACGGTCACCTCTGTAGCTGTAGTGTCATTTTTCCTATGGTCCAATGTGTAAATTAAACAAAAAAGTGCACGTTTGTTATGATTTCCAAGATGGGGACCAGGATGTGGACATAATAAAAAAATAGGGAACATGATAGGAGACATTTCTACAATACATATAATCATTCTTATCTATCTAATACGATGACAACAGCTCTCTATACCTGCAGTCCACCACAAGGACCACCCTCTCTATTCCCTGAAAAGTGAAATCATCCTCAGTGACGAAGAGAGGGGGCTAAGCGCCCCCCATGGTCTCAAAACATTGACTCTTCTAAGAGTCCTAAGAGTCCTGCTCACACTGATGGGGTGCAGCTGTGGGACCCTATTTTCAGAGATGATGTTCTCCACCCAACTCTCAAAAAGCTGAAAGGGTCTTCAGTAGAGATGGATAGTCGAGCTGGGCTATCAGACGGTCACCTCTGTAGCTGTAGTGTCATTTTTCCTATGGTCCAATGTGTAAATTAAACAAAAAAGTGCACGTTTGTTATGATGTCCAAGATGGGGACCAGGATGTGGACATAATAAAAAATTAGGGAACATGATAGGAGACATTTCTACAATACATATAATCATTCTTATCTATTTAATACGATGACAACAGCTCTCCATACCTGCAGTCCACCACAAGGACCACCCTCTCTATTCCCTGAAAAGTGAAATCATCCTCAGTGACGAAGAGAGGGGGCTAAGCGCCCCCCATGGTCTCAAAACATTGACTCTTCTAAGAGTCCTAAGAGTCCTGCTCACACTGATGGGGTGCAGCTGTGGGACCCTATTTTCAGAGATGATGTTCTCCACCCAACTCTCAAAAAGCTGAAAGGGTCTTCAGTAGAGATGGATAGTCGAGCTGGGCTATCAGACGGTCACCTCTGTAGCTGTAGTGTCATTTTTCCTATGGTCCAATGTGTAAATTAAACAAAAAAGTGCACGTTTGCTATGATGTCCAAGATGGGGACCAGGATGTGGACATAATAAAAAATTAGGGAACATGATAGGAGACATTTCTACAATACATATAATCATTCTTATCTATCTAATACGATGATAACAGCTCTCCATACCTGCAGTCCACCACAAGGACCACCCTCTCTAATCCCTGAAAAATGAAATCATCCTCAGTGACGAAGAGAGGGGGCTCAGTGCCCCCAATGGTCTCAGAGCATTGACTCTTCTAAGAGTCCTAAGAATCCTGCTCACACTGATGGGGTGCAGCTGTGGGACCCTATTTTCAGAGATGATGTCCTCCACCCAACTCTCAAAATGCTGAAAGGGTCTTCAGTAGAGATGGATAGTCGAGCTGGGCTATCAGACGGTCACCTCTGTAGCTGTAGTGTCATTTTTCCTATGGTCCAATGTGTAAATTAAACAAAAAAGTGCACGTTTGTTATGATGTCCAAGATGGGGACCAGGATGTGGACATAATAAAAAATTAGGGAACATGATAGGAGACATTTCTACAATACATATAATCATTCTTATCTATCTAATACGATGACAACAGCTCTCCATACCTGCAGTCCACCACAAGGACCACCCTCTCTAATCCCTGAAAAATGAAATCATCCTCAGTGATGAAGAGAGGGGGCTAAGTGCCCCCAATGGTCTCAGAGCATTGACTCTTCTAAGAGTCCTAAGAGTCCTGCTCACACTGATGGGGTGCAGCTGTGGGACCCTATTTTCAGAGATGATGTCCTCCACCCAACTCTCAAAAAGCTGAAAGGGTCTTCAGTAGAGATGGATAGTCGAGCTGGGCTATCAGACGGTCACCTCTGTAGCTGTAGTGTCATTTTTCCTATGGTCCAATGTGTAAATTAAACAAAAAAGTGCACGTTTGTTATGATGTCCAAGATGGGGACCAGGATGTGGACATAATAAAAAATTAGGGAACATGATAGGAGACATTTCTACAATACATATAATCATTCTTATCTATCTAATACGATGACAACAGCTCTCCATACCTGCAGTCCACCACAAGGACCACCCTCTCTAATCCCTGAAAAATGAAATCATCCTCAGTGACGAAGAGAGGGGGCTAAGCGCCCCCATGGTCTCAGAGCATTAACTCTTCTAAGAGTCCTAAGAGTCCTGCTCACACTGATGGGGTGCAGCTGTGGGACCCTATTTTCAGAGATGATGTCCTCCACCCAACTCTCAAAAAGCTGAAAGGGTCTTCAGTAGAGATGGATAGTCGAGCTGGGCTATCAGACGGTCACCTCTGTAGCTGTAGTGTCATTTTTCCTATGGTCCAATGTGTAAATTAAACAAAAAAGTGCACGTTTGTTATGATGTCCAAGATGGGGACCAGGATGTGGACATAATAAAAAATTAGGGAACATGATAGGAGACATTTCTACAATACATATAATCATTCTTATCTATCTAATACGATGACAACAGCTCTCCATACCTGCAGTCCACCACAAGGACCACCCTCTCTAATCCCTGAAAAATGAAATCATCCTCAGGGACGAAGAGAGGGGGCAAAGCGCCCCACATGGTTTTAGAGCATTGACTCTTCTAAGAGTCCTAAGAGTCCTGCTTACACTGATGGGGTGCAGCTGTGGGACCCTATTTTAAGAGATGATGTCCTCCACCCAACTCTCAAAAAGCTGAAAGGGTCTTCAGTAGAGATGGATAGTCGAGCTGGGCTATCAGACGGTCACCTCTGTAGCTGTAGTGTCATTTTTCCTATGGTCCAATGTGTAAATTAAACAAAAAAGTGCACGTTTGTTATGATGTCCAAGATGGGGACCAGGATGTGGACATAATAAAAAATTAGGGAACATGATAGGAGACATTTCTACAATACATATAATCATTCTTATCTATCTAATACGATGACAACAGCTCTCCATACCTGCAGTCCACCACAAGGACCACTCTCTCTAATCCCTGAAAAATGAAATCATCCTCAGTGACGAAGAGAGGGGGCTAAGCGCCCCCCATGGTCTCAAAACATTGACTCTTCTAAGAGTCCTAAGAGTCCTGCTCACACTGATGGGGTGCAGCTGTGGGACCCTATTTTCAGAGATGATGTCCTCCACCCAACTCTCAAAAAGCTGAAAGGGTCTTCAGTAGAGATGGATAGTCGAGCTGGGCTACCAGACGGTCACCTCTGTAGCTGTAGTGTCATTTTTCCTATGGTCCAATGTGTAAATTAAACAAAAAAGTGCACGTTTGTTATGATTTCCAAGATGGGGACCAGGATGTGGACATAATAAAAAAATAGGGAACATGATAGGAGACATTTCTACAATACATATAATCATTCTTATCTATCTAATACGATGACAACAGCTCTCTATACCTGCAGTCCACCACAAGGACCACCCTCTCTATTCCCTGAAAAGTGAAATCATCCTCAGTGACGAAGAGAGGGGGCTAAGCGCCCCCCATGGTCTCAAAACATTGACTCTTCTAAGAGTCCTAAGAGTCCTGCTCACACTGATGGGGTGCAGCTGTGGGACCCTATTTTCAGAGATGATGTTCTCCACCCAACTCTCAAAAAGCTGAAAGGGTCTTCAGTAGAGATGGATAGTCGAGCTGGGCTATCAGACGGTCACCTCTGTAGCTGTAGTGTCATTTTTCCTATGGTCCAATGTGTAAATTAAACAAAAAAGTGCACGTTTGTTATGATGTCCAAGATGGGGACCAGGATGTGGACATAATAAAAAATTAGGGAACATGATAGGAGACATTTCTACAATACATATAATCATTCTTATCTATTTAATACGATGACAACAGCTCTCCATACCTGCAGTCCACCACAAGGACCACCCTCTCTATTCCCTGAAAAGTGAAATCATCCTCAGTGACGAAGAGAGGGGGCTAAGCGCCCCCCATGGTCTCAAAACATTGACTCTTCTAAGAGTCCTAAGAGTCCTGCTCACACTGATGGGGTGCAGCTGTGGGACCCTATTTTCAGAGATGATGTTCTCCACCCAACTCTCAAAAAGCTGAAAGGGTCTTCAGTAGAGATGGATAGTCGAGCTGGGCTATCAGACGGTCACCTCTGTAGCTGTAGTGTCATTTTTTCTATGGTCCAATGTGTAAATTAAACAAAAAAGTGCACGTTTGCTATGATGTCCAAGATGGGGACCAGGATGTGGACATAATAAAAAATTAGGGAACATGATAGGAGACATTTCTACAATACATATAATCATTCTTATCTATTTAATACGATGACAACAGCTCTCCATACCTGCAGTCCACCACAAGGACCACCCTCTCTAATCCCTGAAAAATGAAATCATCCTCAGTGACGAAGAGAGGGGGCTAAGCGCCCCCCATGGTCTCAGAGCATTGACTCTTCTAAGAGTCCTAAGAGTCCTGCTCACACTGATGGGGTGCAGCTGTGGGACCCTATTTTCAGAGATGATGTCCTCCACCCAACTCTCAAAAAGCTGAAAGGGTCTTCAGTAGAGATGGATTGTCGAGCTGGGCTATCAGACGGTCACCTCTGTAGCTGTAGTGTCATTTTTCCTATGGTCCAATGTGTAAATTAAACAAAAAAGTGCATGTTTGTTATGATGTCCAAGATGGGGACCAGGATGTGGACATAATAAAAAATTAGGGAACATGATAGGAGACATTTCTACAATACATATAATCATTCTTATCTATCTAATACGATGATAACAGCTCTCCATACCTGCAGTCCACCACAAGGACCACCCTCTCTAATCCCTGAAAAATGAAATCATCCTCAGTGACGAAGAGAGGGGGCTCAGTGCCCCCAATGGTCTCAGAGCATTGACTCTTCTAAGAGTCCTAAGAATCCTGCTCACACTGATGGGGTGCAGCTGTGGGACCCTATTTTCAGAGATGATGTCCTCCACCCAACTCTCAAAATGCTGAAAGGGTCTTCAGTAGAGATGGATAGTCGAGCTGGGCTATCAGACGGTCACCTCTGTAGCTGTAGTGTCATTTTTCCTATGGTCCAATGTGTAAATTAAACAAAAAAGTGCACGTTTGTTATGATGTCCAAGATGGGGACCAGGATGTGGACATAATAAAAAATTAGGGAACATGATAGGAGACATTTCTACAATACATATAATCATTCTTATCTATCTAATACGATGACAACAGCTCTCCATACCTGCAGTCCACCACAAGGACCACCCTCTCTAATCCCTGAAAAATGAAATCATCCTCAGTGACGAAGAGAGGGGGCTAAGCGCCCCCATGGTCTCAGAGCATTAACTCTTCTAAGAGTCCTAAGAGTCCTGCTCACACTGATGGGGTGCAGCTGTGGGACCCTATTTTCAGAGATGATGTCCTCCACCCAACTCTCAAAAAGCTGAAAGGGTCTTCAGTAGAGATGGATAGTCGAGCTGGGCTATCAGACGGTCACCTCTGTAGCTGTAGTGTCATTTTTCCTATGGTCCAATGTGTAAATTAAACAAAAAAGTGCACGTTTGTTATGATGTCCAAGATGGGGACCAGGATGTGGACATAATAAAAAATTAGGGAACATGATAGGAGACATTTCTACAATACATATAATCATTCTTATCTATCTAATACGATGACAACAGCTCTCCATACCTGCAGTCCACCACAAGGACCACCCTCTCTAATCCCTGAAAAATGAAATCATCCTCAGGGACGAAGAGAGGGGGCCAAGCGCCCCCCATGGTACCAGAGCATTGACTCTTCTAAGAGTCCTAAGAGTCCTGCTCACACTGATGGGGTGAAGCTGTGGGACCCTATTTTCAGAGATGATGTCCTCCACCCAACTCTCAAAAAGCTGAAAGGGTCTTCAGTAGAGATGTATAGTCGAGCTGGGCTATCAGACGGTCACCTCTGTAGCTGTAGTGTCATTTTTCCTATGGTCCAATGTGTAAATTAAACAAAAACGTGCACGTTTGTTATGATTTCCAAGATGGGGACCATGATGTGGACATAATAAAAAAATAGGGAACATGATAGGAGACATTTCTACAATACATATAATCATTCTTATCTATCTAATACGATGACAACAGCTCTCCATACCTGCAGTCCACCAAAAGGACCACCCTCTCTATTCCCTGAAAAGTGAAATCATCCTCAGTGACGAGGAGAGGGGGCTAAGCGCCCCCCATGGTCTCAGAGCATTGACTCTTCTAAGAGTCCTAAGAGTCCTGCTCACACTGATGGGGTGCAGCTGTGGGACCCTATTTTCAGAGATGATGTTCTCCACCCAACTCTCAAAAAGCTGAAAGGGTCTTCAGTAGAGATGGATAGTCGAGCTGGGCTATCAGACGGTCACCTCTGTAGCTGTAGTGTCATTTTTCCTATGGTCCAATGTGTAAATTAAACAAAAAAGTGCACGTTTGTTATGATGTCCAAGATGGGGACCAGGATGTGGACATAATAAAAAATTAGGGAACATGATGGGAGACATTTCTACAATACATATAATCATTCTTATCTATTTAATACGATGACAACAGCTCTCCATACCTGCAGTCCACCACAAGGACCACCCTCTCTAATCCCTGAAAAATGAAATCATCCACAGTGACGAAGAGAGGGGGCTAAGCGCCCCCCATGGTCTCAGAGCATTGACTCTTCTAAGAATCCTAAGAGTCCTGCTCACACTGATGGGGTGCAGCTGTGGGACCCTATTTTCAGAGATGATGTCCTCCACCCAACTCTCAAAAAGCTGAAAGGGTCTTCAGTTGAGATGGATAGTCGAGCTGGGCTATCAGACGGTCACCTCTGTAGCTGTAGTGTCATTTTTCCTATGGTCCAATGTGTAAATTAAACATAAAAGTGCACGTTTGTTATGATGTCCAAGATGGGGACCAGGATGTGGACATACATTCTTATCTATCTAATACGATGATAACAGCTCTCCATATCTGCAGTCCACCACAAGGACCACCCTCTCTAATCCCTGAAAAATGAAATCATCCTCAGTGATGAAGAGAGGGGGCTAAGTGCCCCCAATGGTCTCAGAGCATTGACTCTTCTAAGAGTCCTAAGAGTCCTGCTCACACTGATGGGGTGCAGCTGTGGGACCCTATTTTCAGAGATGATGTCCTCCACCCAACTCTCAAAAAGCTGAAAGGGTCTTCAGTAGAGATGGATAGTCGAGCTGGGCTATCAGACGGTCACCTCTGTAGCTGTAGTGTCATTTTTCCTATGGTCCAATGTGTAAATTAAACAAAAAAGTGCACGTTTGTTATGATGTCCAAGATGGGGACCAGGATGTGGACATAATAAAAAATTAGGGAACATGATAGGAGACATTTCTACAATACATATAATCATTCTTATCTATCTAATACGATGACAACAGCTCTCCATACCTGCAGTCCACCACAAGGACCACCCTCTCTAATCCCTGAAAAATGAAATCATCCTCAGTGACGAAGAGAGGGGGCTAAGCGCCCCCCATGGTTTTAGAGCATTGACTCTTCTAAGAGTCCTAAGAGTCCTGCTTACACTGATGGGGTGCAGCTGTGGGACCCTATTTTAAGAGATGATGTCCTCCACCCAACTCTCAAAAAGCTGAAAGGGTCTTCAGTAGAGATGGATAGTCGAGCTGGGCTATCAGACGGTCACCTCTGTAGCTGTAGTGTCATTTTTCCTATGGTCCAATGTGGAAATTAAACAAAAAAGTGCACGTTTGTTATGATGTCCAAGATGGGGACCAGGATGTGGACATAATAAAAAATTAGGGAACATGATAGGAGACATTTCTACAATACATATAATCATTCTTATCTATTTAATACGATGACAACAGCTCTCCATACCTGCAGTCCACCACAAGGACCACCCTCTCTAATCCCTGAAAAATGAAATCATCCTCAGTGACGAAGAGAGGGGGCTAAGCGCCCCCCATGGTCTCAGAGCATTGACTCTTCTAAGAGTCCTAAGAGTCCTGCTCACACTGATGGGGTGCAGCTGTGGGACCCTATTTTCAGAGATGATGTCCTCCACCCAACTCTCAAAAAGCTGAAAGGGTCTTCAGTAGAGATGGATTGTCGAGCTGGGCTATCAGACGGTCACCTCTGTAGCTGTAGTGTCATTTTTCCTATGGTCCAATGTGTAAATTAAACAAAAAAGTGCACGTTTGTTATGATGTCCAAGATGGGGACCAGGATGTGGACATAATAAAAAATTAGGGAACATGATAGGAGACATTTCTACAATACATATAATCATTCTTATCTACCTAATACGATGATAACAGCTCTCCATACCTGCAGTCCACCACAAGGACCACCCTCTCTAATCCCTGAAAAATGAAATCATCCTCAGTGACGAAGAGAGGGGGCTAAGTGCCCCCAATGGTCTCAGAGCATTGACTCTTCTAAGAGTCCTAAGAGTCCTGCTCACACTGATGGGGTGCAGCTGTGGGAGCCTAATTTCAGAGATGATGTCCTCCACCCAACTCTCAAAAAGCTGAAAGGGTCTTCAGTAGAGATGGATAGTCGAGCTGGGCTATCTGACGGTCACCTCTGTAGCTGTAGTGTCATTTTTCCTATGGTCCAATGTGTAAATTAAACAAAAAAGTGCACGTTTGTTATGATGTCCAAGATGGGGACCAGGATGTGGACATAATAAAAAATTAGGGAACATGATAGGAGACATTTCTACAATACATATAATCATTCTTATCTATCTAATACGATGACAACAGCTCTCCATACCTGCAGTCCACAACAAGGACCACCCTCTCTAATCCCTGAAAAATGAAATCATCCTCAGTGACGAAGAGAGGGGGCTAAGCGCCCCCCATGGTTTTAGAGCATTGACTCTTCTAAGAGTCCTAAGAGTCCTGCTTACACTGATGGGGTGCAGCTGTGGGACCCTATTTTAAGAGATGATGTCCTCCACCCAACTCTCAAAAAGCTGAAAGGGTCTTCAGTAGAGATGAATAGTCGAGCTGGGCTATCAGACGGTCACCTCTGTAGCTGTAGTGTCATTTTTCCTATGGTCCAATGTGTAAATTAAACAAAAAAGTGCACGTTTGTTATGATGTCCAAGATGGGGACCAGGATGTGGACATAATAAAAAATTAGGGAACATGATAGGAGACATTTCTACAATACATATAATCATTCTTATCTATTTAATACGATGACAACAGCTCTCCATACCTGCAGTCCACCACAAGGACCACCCTCTCTAATCCCTGAAAAATGAAATCATCCTCAGTGACGAAGAGAGGGGGCTAAGCGCCCCCCATGGTCTCAGAGCATTGACTCTTCTAAGAGTCCTAAGAGTCCTGCTCACACTGATGGGGTGCAGCTGTGGGACCCTATTTTCAGAGATGATGTCCTCCACCCAACTCTCAAAAAGCTGAAAGGGTCTTCAGTAGAGATGGATTGTCGAGCTGGGCTATCAGACGGTCACCTCTGTAGCTGTAGTGTCATTTTTCCTATGGTCCAATGTGTAAATTAAACAAAAAAGTGCATGTTTGTTATGATGTCCAAGATGGGGACCGGGATGTGGACATAATAAAAAATTAGGGAACATGATAGGAGACATTTCTACAATACATATAATCATTCTTATCTATCTAATACGATGATAACAGCTCTCCATACCTGCAGTCCACCACAAGGACCACCCTCTCTAATCCCTGAAAAATGAAATCATCCTCAGTGACGAAGAGAGGGGGCTCAGTGCCCCCAATGGTCTAAGAGCATTGACTCTTCTAAGAGTCCTAAGAGTCCTGCTCACACTGATGGGGTGCAGCTGTGGGACCCTATTTTCAGAGATGATGTCCTCCACCCAACTCTCAAAATGCTGAAAGGGTCTTCAGTAGAGATGGATAGTCGAGCTGGGCTATCAGACGGTCACCTCTGTAGCTGTAGTGTCATTTTTCCTATGGTCCAATGTGTAAATTAAACAAAAAAGTGCACGTTTGTTATGATCACGTTTGTTATGATGTCCAAGATGGGGACCAGGATGTGGACATAATAAAAAATTAGGGAACATGATAGGAGACATTTCTACAATACATATAATCACTCTTATCTATCTAATACGATGACAACAGCTCTCCATACCTGCAGTCCACCACAAGGACCACCCTCTCTAATCCCTGAAAAATGAAATCATCCTCAGTGACGAAGAGAGGGGGCTAAGCGCCCCCATGGTCTCAGAGCATTAACTCTTCTAAGAGTCCTAAGAGTCCTGCTCACACTGATGGGGTGCAGCTGTGGGACCCTATTTTCAGAGATGATGTCCTCCACCCAACTCTCAAAAAGCTGAAAGGGTCTTCAGTAGAGATGGATAGTCGAGCTGGGCTATCAGACGGTCACCTCTGTAGCTGTAGTGTCATTTTTCCTATGGTCCAATGTGTAAATTAAACAAAAAAGTGCACGTTTGTTATGATTTCCAAGATGGGGACCATGATGTGGACATAATAAAAAAATAGGGAACATGATAGGAGACATTTCTACAATACATATAATCATTCTTATCTATCTAATACGATGACAACAGCTCTCCATACCTGCAGTCCACCACAAGGACCACCCTCTCTATTCCCTGAAAAGTGAAATCATCCTCAGTGACGAGGAGAGGGGGCTAAGCGCCCCCCATGGTCTCAGAGCATTGACTCTTCTAAGAGTCCTAAGAGTCCTGCTCACACTGATGGGGTGCAGCTGTGGGACCCTATTTTCAGAGATGATGTTCTCCACCCAACTCTCAAAAAGCTGAAAGGGTCTTCAGTAGAGATGGATAGTCGAGCTGGGCTATCAGACGGTCACCTCTGTAGCTGTAGTGTCATTTTTCCTATGGTCCAATGTGTAAATTAAACAAAAAAGTGCACGTTTGTTATGATGTCCAAGATGGGGACCAGGATGTGGACATAATAAAAAATTAGGGAACATGATAGGAGACATTTCTACAATACATATAATCATTCTTATCTATTTAATACGATGACAACAGCTCTCCATACCTGCAGTCCACCACAAGGACCACCCTCTCTAATCCCTGAAAAATGAAATCATCCTCAGTGACGAAGAGAGGGGGCTAAGCGCCCCCCATGGTCTCAGAGCATTGACTCTTCTAAGAGTCCTAAGAGTCCTGCTCACACTGATGGGGTGCAGCTGTGGGACCCTATTTTCAGAGATGATGTCCTCCACCCAACTCTCAAAAAGCTGAAAGGGTCTTCAGTAGAGATGGATAGTCGAGCTGGGCTATCAGACGGTCACCTCTGTAGCTGTAGTGTCATTTTTCCTATGGTCCAATGTGTAAATTAAACAAAAAAGTGCACGTTTGTTATGATGTCCAAGATGGGGACCAGGATGTGGACATACATTCTTATCTATCTAATACGATGATAACAGCTCTCCATATCTGCAGTCCACCACAAGGACCACCCTCTCTAATCCCTGAAAAATGAAATCATCCTCAGTGATGAAGAGAGGGGGCTAAGTGCCCCCAATGGTCTCAGAGCATTGACTCTTCTAAGAGTCCTAAGAGTCCTGCTCACACTGATGGGGTGCAGCTGTGGGACCCTATTTTCAGAGATGATGTCCTCCACCCAACTCTCAAAAAGCTGAAAGGGTCTTCAGTAGAGATGGATAGTCGAGCTGGGCTATCAGACGGTCACCTCTGTAGCTGTAGTGTCATTTTTCCTATGGTCCAATGTGTAAATTAAACAAAAAAGTGCACGTTTGTTATGATGTCCAAGATGGGGACCAGGATGTGGACATACATTCTTATCTATCTAATACGATGATAACAGCTCTCCATATCTGCAGTCCACCACAAGGACCACCCTCTCTAATCCCTGAAAAATGAAATCATCCTCAGTGATGAAGAGAGGGGGCTAAGTGCCCCCAATGGTCTCAGAGCATTGACTCTTCTAAGAGTCCTAAGAGTCCTGCTCACACTGATGGGGTGCAGCTGTGGGACCCTATTTTCAGAGATGATGTCCTCCACCCAACTCTCAAAAAGCTGAAAGGGTCTTCAGTAGAGATGGATAGTCGAGCTGGGCTATCAGACGGTCACCTCTGTAGCTGTAGTGTCATTTTTCCTATGGTCCAATGTGTAAATTAAACAAAAAAGTGCACGTTTGTTATGATGTCCAAGATGGGGACCAGGATGTGGACATAATAAAAAATTAGGGAACATGATAGGAGACATTTCTACAATACATATAATCATTCTTATCTATCTAATACGATGACAACAGCTCTCCATACCTGCAGTCCACCACAAGGACCACCCTCTCTAATCCCTGAAAAATGAAATCATCCTCAGTGACGAAGAGAGGGGGCTAAGCGCCCCCCATGGTTTTAGAGCATTGACTCTTCTAAGAGTCCTAAGAGTCCTGCTTACACTGATGGGGTGCAGCTGTGGGACCCTATTTTAAGAGATGATGTCCTCCACCCAACTCTCAAAAAGCTGAAAGGGTCTTCAGTAGAGATGGATAGTCGAGCTGGGCTATCAGACGGTCACCTCTGTAGCTGTAGTGTCATTTTTCCTATGGTCCAATGTGGAAATTAAACAAAAAAGTGCACGTTTGTTATGATGTCCAAGATGGGGACCAGGATGTGGACATAATAAAAAATTAGGGAACATGATAGGAGACATTTCTACAATACATATAATCATTCTTATCTATTTAATACGATGACAACAGCTCTCCATACCTGCAGTCCACCACAAGGACCACCCTCTCTAATCCCTGAAAAATGAAATCATCCTCAGTGACGAAGAGAGGGGGCTAAGCGCCCCCCATGGTCTCAGAGCATTGACTCTTCTAAGAGTCCTAAGAGTCCTGCTCACACTGATGGGGTGCAGCTGTGGGACCCTATTTTCAGAGATGATGTCCTCCACCCAACTCTCAAAAAGCTGAAAGGGTCTTCAGTAGAGATGGATTGTCGAGCTGGGCTATCAGACGGTCACCTCTGTAGCTGTAGTGTCATTTTTCCTATGGTCCAATGTGTAAATTAAACAAAAAAGTGCACGTTTGTTATGATGTCCAAGATGGGGACCAGGATGTGGACATAATAAAAAATTAGGGAACATGATAGGAGACATTTCTACAATACATATAATCATTCTTATCTACCTAATACGATGATAACAGCTCTCCATACCTGCAGTCCACCACAAGGACCACCCTCTCTAATCCCTGAAAAATGAAATCATCCTCAGTGACGAAGAGAGGGGGCTAAGTGCCCCCAATGGTCTCAGAGCATTGACTCTTCTAAGAGTCCTAAGAGTCCTGCTCACACTGATGGGGTGCAGCTGTGGGACCCTAATTTCAGAGATGATGTCCTCCACCCAACTCTCAAAAAGCTGAAAGGGTCTTCAGTAGAGATGGATAGTCGAGCTGGGCTATCAGACGGTCACCTCTGTAGCTGTAGTGTCATTTTTCCTATGGTCCAATGTGTAAATTAAACAAAAAAGTGCACGTTTGTTATGATGTCCAAGATGGGGACCAGGATGTGGACATAATAAAAAATTAGGGAACATGATAGGAGACATTTCTACAATACATATAATCATTCTTATCTATCTAATACGATGACAACAGCTCTCCATACCTGCAGTCCACAACAAGGACCACCCTCTCTAATCCCTGAAAAATGAAATCATCCTCAGTGACGAAGAGAGGGGGCTAAGCGCCCCCCATGGTTTTAGAGCATTGACTCTTCTAAGAGTCCTAAGAGTCCTGCTTACACTGATGGGGTGCAGCTGTGGGACCCTATTTTAAGAGATGATGTCCTCCACCCAACTCTCAAAAAGCTGAAAGGGTCTTCAGTAGAGATGGATAGTCGAGCTGGGCTATCAGACGGTCACCTCTGTAGCTGTAGTGTCATTTTTCCTATGGTCCAATGTGTAAATTAAACAAAAAAGTGCACGTTTGTTATGATGTCCAAGATGGGGACCAGGATGTGGACATAATAAAAAATTAGGGAACATGATAGGAGACATTTCTACAATACATATAATCATTCTTATCTATTTAATACGATGACAACAGCTCTCCATACCTGCAGTCCACCACAAGGACCACCCTCTCTAATCCCTGAAAAATGAAATCATCCTCAGTGACGAAGAGAGGGGGCTAAGCGCCCCCCATGGTCTCAGAGCATTGACTCTTCTAAGAGTCCTAAGAGTCCTGCTCACACTGATGGGGTGCAGCTGTGGGACCCTATTTTCAGAGATGATGTCCTCCACCCAACTCTCAAAAAGCTGAAAGGGTCTTCAGTAGAGATGGATTGTCGAGCTGGGCTATCAGACGGTCACCTCTGTAGCTGTAGTGTCATTTTTCCTATGGTCCAATGTGTAAATTAAACAAAAAAGTGCACGTTTGTTATGATGTCCAAGATGGGGACCAGGATGTGGACATAATAAAAAATTAGGGAACATGATAGGAGACATTTCTACAATACATATAATCATTCTTATCTACCTAATACGATGATAACAGCTCTCCATACCTGCAGTCCACCACAAGGACCACCCTCTCTATTCCCTGAAAAATGAAATCATCCTCAGTGACGAAGAGAGGGGGCTAAGTGCCCCCAATGGTCTCAGAGCATTGACTCTTCTAAGAGTCCTAAGAGTCCTGTTTACACTGATGGGGGGCAGCTGTGGGACCCTAATTTCAGAGATGATGTCCTCCACCCAACTCTCAAAAAGCTGAAAGGGTCTTCAGTAGAGATGGATAGTCGAGCTGGGCTATCAGACGGTCACCTCTGTAGCTGTAGTGTCATTTTTCCTATGGTCCAATGTGTAAATTAAACAAAAAAGTGCACGTTTGTTATGATGTCCAAGATGGGGACCAGGATGTGGACATAATAAAAAATTAGGGAACATGATAGGAGACATTTCTACAATACATATAATCATTCTTATCTATCTAATACGATGACAACAGCTCTCCATACCTGCAGTCCACAACAAGGACCACCCTCTCTAATCCCTGAAAAATGAAATCATCCTCAGTGACGAAGAGAGGGGGCTAAGCGCCCCCATGGTCTCAGAGCATTAACTCTTCTAAGAGTCCTAAGAGTCCTGCTCACACTGATGGGTGCAGCTGTGGGACCCTATTTTCAGAGATGATGTCCTCCACCCAACTCTCAAAAAGCTGAAAGGGTCTTCAGTAGAGATGGATAGTCGAGCTGGGCTATCAGACGGTCACCTCTGTAGCTGTAGTGTCATTTTTCCTATGGCCCAATGTGTAAATTAAACAAAAAAGTGCACGTTTGTTATGATGTCCAAGATGGGGACCAGGATGTGGACATAATAAAAAATTAGGGAACATGATAGGAGACATTTCTACAATACATATAATCATTCTTATCTATCTAATACGATGACAACAGCTCTCCATACCTGCAGTCCACCACAAGGACCACCCTCTCTAATCCCTGAAAAATGAAATCATCCTCAGTGACGAAGAGAGGGGGCCAAGCGCCCCCCATGGTACCAGAGCATTGACTCTTCTAAGAGTCCTAAGAGTCCTGCTCACACTGATGGGGTGAAGCTGTGGGACCCTATTTTCAGAGATGATGTCCTCCACCCAACTCTCAAAAAGCTGAAAGGGTCTTCAGTAGAGATGGATAGTCGAGCTGGGCTATCAGACGGTCACCTCTGTAGCTGTAGTGTCATTTTTCCTATGGTCCAATGTGTAAATTAAACAAAAAAGTGCACGTTTGTTATGATGTCCAAGATGGGGACCAGGATGTGGACATAATAAGAAATTAGGGAACATGATAGGAGACATTTCTACAATACATATAATCATTCTTATCTATCTAATACGATGACAACAGCTCTCCATACCTGCAGTCCACCACAAGGACCACCCTCTCTAATCCCTGAAAAATGAAATCATCCTCAGGGACGAAGAGAGGGGGCTAAGCGCCCCCCATGGTTTTAGAGCATTGACTCTTCTAAGAGTCCTAAGAGTCCTGCTTACACTGATGGGGTGCAGCTGTGGGACCCTATTTTCAGAGATGATGTCCTCCACCCAACTCTCAAAAAGCTGAAAGGGTCTTCAGTAGAGATGGATAGTCAAGCTGGGCTATCAAACGGTCACCTCTGTAGCTGTAGTGTCATTTTTCCTATAATCCAATGTGTAAATTAAACAAAAAAGTGCACGTTTGTTATGATGTTCAAGATGGGGACCAGGATGTGGACATAATAAAAAATTAGGGAACATGATAGGAGACATTTCTACAATACATATAATCATTCTTATCTATCTAATACGATCACAACAGCTCTCCATACCTGCAGTCCACCACAAGGACCACTCTCTCTAATCCCTGAAAAATGAAATCATCCTCAGTGACGAAGAGAGGGGGCTAAGCGCCCCCCATGGTCTCAGAGCATTGACTCTTCTAAGAGTCCTAAGATTCCTGCTCACACTGATGTGGTGCAGCTGTGGGACCCTATTTTCAGAGATGATGTCCTCCACCCAACTCTCAAAAAGCTGAAAGGGTCTTCAGTAGAGATGGATAGTCGAGCTGGGCTATCAGACGGTCACCTCTGTAGCTGTAGTGTCATTTTTCCTATGGTCCAATGTGTAAATTAAACAAAAAAGTGCACATTTGTTATGATTTCCAAGATGGGGACCAGGATGTGGACATAATAAAAAAATAGGGAACATGATAGGAGACATTTCTACAATACATATAATCATTCTTATCTATCTAATACGATGACAACAGCTCTCCATACCTGCAGTCCACCACAAGGACCACCCTCTCTATTCCCTGAAAAGTGAAATCATCCTCAGTGACGAAGAGAGGGGGCTAAGTGCCCCCAATGGTCTCAGAGCATTGACTCTTCTAAGAGTCCTAAGAGTCCTGCTCACACTGATGGGGTGCAGCTGTGGGACCCTATTTTCAGAGATGATGTTCTCCACCCAACTCTCAAAAAGCTGAAAGGGTCTTCAGTAGAGATGGATAGTCGAGCTGGGCTATCAGACGGTCACCTCTGTAGCTGTAGTGTCATTTTTCCTATGGTCCAATGTGTAAATTAAACAAAAAAGTGCACATTTGTTATGATGTCCAAGATGGGGACCAGGATGTGGACATAATAAAAAATTAGGGAACATGATAGGAGACATTTCTACAATACATATAATCATTCTTATCTATTTAATACGATGACAACAGCTCTCCATACCTGCAGTCCACCACAAGGACCACCCTCTCTAATCCCTGAAAAATGAAATCATCCTCAGTGACGAAGAGAGGGGGCTAAGCGCCCCCCATGGTCTCAGAGCATTGACTCTTCTAAGAGTCCTAAGAGTCCTGCTCACACTGATGGGGTGCAGCTGTGGGACCCTATTTTCAGTGATGATGTCCTCCACCCAACTCTCAAAAAGCTGAAAGGGTCTTCAGTAGAGATGGATAGTCGAGCTGGGCTATCAGACGGTCACCTCTGTAGCTGTAGTGTCATTTTTCCTATGGTCCAATGTGTAAATTAAACAAAAAAGTGCACATTTGTTATGATGTCCAAGATGGGGACCAGGATGTGGACATAATAAAAAATTAGGGAACATGATAGGAGACATTTCTACAATACATATAATCATTCTTATCTATCTAATACGATGACAACAGCTCTCCATACCTGCAGTCCACCACAAGGACCACCCTCTCTAATCCCTGAAAAATGAAATCATCCTCAGTGACGAAGAGAGGGGGCTAAGCGCCCCCCATGGTCTCAGAGCATTGACTCTTCTAAGAGTCCTAAGAGTCCTGCTCACACTGATGGGGTGCAGCTGTGGGACCCTATTTTCAGTGATGATGTCCTCCACCCAACTCTCAAAAAGCTGAAAGGGTCTTCAGTAGAGATGGATAGTCGAGCTGGGCTATCAGACGGTCACCTCTGTAGCTGTAGTGTCATTTTTCCTATGGTCCAATGTGTAAATTAAACAAAAAAGTGCACGTTTGTTATGATGTCCAAGATGGGGACCAGGATGTGGACATAATAAAAAATTAGGGAACATGATAGGAGACATTTCTACAATACATATAATCATTCTTATCTATCTAATACGATGATAACAGCTCTCCATATCTGCAGTCCACCACAAGGACCACCCTCTCTAATCCCTGAAAAATGAAGTCATCCTCAATGATGAAGAGAGGGGGCTAAGTGCCCCCAATGGTCTCAGAGCATTGACTCTTCTAAGAGTCCTAAGAGTCCTGCTCACACTGATGGGGTGCAGCTGTGGGACCCTATTTTCAGAGATGATGTCCTCCACCCAACTCTCAAAAAGCTGAAAGGGTCTTCAGTAGAGATGGATAGTCGAGCTGGGCTATCAGACGGTCACCTCTGTAGCTGTAGTGTCATTTTTCCTATTGTCCAATGTGTAAATTAAACAAAAAAGTGCACGTTTGTTATGATGTCCAAGATGGGGACCAGGATGTGGACATAATAAAAAATTAGGGAACATGATAGGAGACATTTCTACAATACATATAATCATTCTTATCTATCTAATACGATGACAACAGCTCTCCATACCTGCAGTCCACCACAAGGACCAGCCTCTCTAATCCCTGAAAAATGAAATCATCCTCAGTGACGAAGAGAGGGGGCCAAGCGCCCCCCATGGTACCAGAGCATTGACTCTTCTAAGAGTCCTAAGAGTCCTGCTCACACTGATGGGGTGAAGCTGTGGGACCCTATTTTCAGAGATGATGTCCTCCACCCAACTCTCAAAAAGCTGAAAGGGTCTTCAGTAGAGATGGATAGTCGAGCTGGGCTATCAGACGGTCACCTCTGTAGCTGTAGTGTCATTTTTCCTATGGTCCAATGTGTAAATTAAACAAAAAAGTGCACGTTTGTTATGATGTCCAAGATGGGGACCAGGATGTGGACATAATAAGAAATTAGGGAACATGATAGGAGACATTTCTACAATACATATAATCATTCTTATCTATCTAATACGATGACAACAGCTCTCCATACCTGCAGTCCACCACAAGGACCACCCTCTCTAATCCCTGAAAAATGAAATCATCCTCAGGGACGAAGAGAGGGGGCTAAGCGCCCCCCATGGTTTTAGAGCATTGACTCTTCTAAGAGTCCTAAGAGTCCTGCTTACACTGATGGGGTGCAGCTGTGGGACCCTATTTTCAGAGATGATGTCCTCCACCCAACTCTCAAAAAGCTGAAAGGGTCTTCAGTAGAGATGGATAGTCGAGCTGGGCTATCAGACGGTCACCTCTGTAGCTATAGTGTCATTTTTCCTATGGTCCAATGTGTAAATTAAACAAAAAAGTGCACGTTTGTTATGATGTCCAAGATGGGGACCAGGATGTGGACATAATAAAAAATTAGGGAACATGATAGGAGACATTTCTACAATACATATAATCATTCTTATCTATCTAATACGATCACAACAGCTCTCCATACCTGCAGTCCACCACAAGGACCACTCTCTCTAATCCCTGAAAAATGAAATTATCCTCAGTGACGAAGAGAGGGGGCTAAGCGCCCCCCATGGTCTCAGAGCATTGACTCTTCTAAGAGTCCTAAGAGTCCTGCTCACACTGATGGGGTGCAGCTGTGGGACCCTATTTTCAGAGATGATGTCCTCCACCCAACTCTCAAAAAGCTGAAAGGGTCTTCAGTAGAGATGGATAGTCGAGCTGGGCTATCAGACGGTCACCTCTGTAGCTGTAGTGTCATTTTTCCTATTGTCCAATGTGTAAATTAAACAAAAAAGTGCACGTTTGTTATGATGTCCAAGATGGGGACCAGGATGTGGACATAATAAAAAATTAGGGAACATGATAGGAGACATTTCTACAATACATATAATCATTCTTATCTATCTAATACGATGACAACAGCTCTCCATACCTGCAGTCCACCACAAGGACCAGCCTCTCTAATCCCTGAAAAATGAAATCATCCTCAGTGACGAAGAGAGGGGGCCAAGCGCCCCCCATGGTACCAGAGCATTGACTCTTCTAAGAGTCCTAAGAGTCCTGCTCACACTGATGGGGTGAAGCTGTGGGACCCTATTTTCAGAGATGATGTCCTCCACCCAACTCTCAAAAAGCTGAAAGGGTCTTCAGTAGAGATGGATAGTCGAGCTGGGCTATCAGACGGTCACCTCTGTAGCTGTAGTGTCATTTTTCCTATGGTCCAATGTGTAAATTAAACAAAAAAGTGCACGTTTGTTATGATGTCCAAGATGGGGACCAGGATGTGGACATAATAAGAAATTAGGGAACATGATAGGAGACATTTCTACAATACATATAATCATTCTTATCTATCTAATACGATGACAACAGCTCTCCATACCTGCAGTCCACCACAAGGACCACCCTCTCTAATCCCTGAAAAATGAAATCATCCTCAGGGACGAAGAGAGGGGGCTAAGCGCCCCCCATGGTTTTAGAGCATTGACTCTTCTAAGAGTCCTAAGAGTCCTGCTTACACTGATGGGGTGCAGCTGTGGGACCCTATTTTCAGAGATGATGTCCTCCACCCAACTCTCAAAAAGCTGAAAGGGTCTTCAGTAGAGATGGATAGTCGAGCTGGGCTATCAGACGGTCACCTCTGTAGCTATAGTGTCATTTTTCCTATGGTCCAATGTGTAAATTAAACAAAAAAGTGCACGTTTGTTATGATGTCCAAGATGGGGACCAGGATGTGGACATAATAAAAAATTAGGGAACATGATAGGAGACATTTCTACAATACATATAATCATTCTTATCTATCTAATACGATCACAACAGCTCTCCATACCTGCAGTCCACCACAAGGACCACTCTCTCTAATCCCTGAAAAATGAAATTATCCTCAGTGACGAAGAGAGGGGGCTAAGCGCCCCCCATGGTCTCAGAGCATTGACTCTTCTAAGAGTCCTAAGATTCCTGCTCACACTGATGGGGTGCAGCTGTGGGACCCTATTTTCAGAGATGATGTCCTCCACCCAACTCTCAAAAAGCTGAAAGGGTCTTCAGTAGAGATGGATAGTCGAGCTGGGCTATCAGACGGTCACCTCTGTAGCTGTAGTGTCATTTTTCCTATGGTCCAATGTGTAAATTAAACAAAAAAGTGCACGTTTGTTATGATGTCCAAGATGGGGACCAGGATGTGGACATAATAAAAAAATAGGGAACATGATAGGAGACATTTCTACAATACATATAATCATTCTTATCTATCTAATACGATGACAACAGCTCTCCATACCTGCAGTCCACCACAAGGACCACCCTCTCTATTCCCTGAAAAGTGAAATCATCCTCAGTGACGAAGAGAGGGGGCTAAGCGCCCCCCATGGTCTCAGAGCATTGACTCTTCTAAGAGTCCTAAGAGTCCTGCTCACACTGATGGGGTGCAGCTGTGGGACCCTATTTTCAGTGATGATGTCCTCCACCCAACTCTCAAAAAGCTGAAAGGGTCTTCAGTAGAGATGGATAGTCGAGCTGGGCTATCAGACGGTCACCTCTGTAGCTGTAGTGTCATTTTTCCTATGGTCCAATGTGTAAATTAAACAAAAAAGTGCACGTTTGTTATGATGTCCAAGATGGGGACCAGGATGTGGACATAATAAAAAATTAGGGAACATGATAGGAGACATTTCTACAATACATATAATCATTCTTATCTATCTAATACGATGATAACAGCTCTCCATATCTGCAGTCCACCACAAGGACCACCCTCTCTAATCCCTGAAAAATGAAGTCATCCTCAATGATGAAGAGAGGGGGCTAAGTGCCCCCAATGGTCTCAGAGCATTGACTCTTCTAAGAGTCCTAAGAGTCCTGCTCACACTGATGGGGTGCAGCTGTGGGACCCTATTTTCAGAGATGATGTCCTCCACCCAACTCTCAAAAAGCTGAAAGGGTCTTCAGTAGAGATGGATAGTCGAGCTGGGCTATCAGACGGTCACCTCTGTAGCTGTAGTGTCATTTTTCCTATTGTCCAATGTGTAAATTAAACAAAAAAGTGCACGTTTGTTATGATGTCCAAGATGGGGACCAGGATGTGGACATAATAAAAAATTAGGGAACATGATAGGAGACATTTCTACAATACATATAATCATTCTTATCTATCTAATACGATGACAACAGCTCTCCATACCTGCAGTCCACCACAAGGACCAGCCTCTCTAATCCCTGAAAAATGAAATCATCCTCAGTGACGAAGAGAGGGGGCCAAGCGCCCCCCATGGTACCAGAGCATTGACTCTTCTAAGAGTCCTAAGAGTCCTGCTCACACTGATGGGGTGAAGCTGTGGGACCCTATTTTCAGAGATGATGTCCTCCACCCAACTCTCAAAAAGCTGAAAGGGTCTTCAGTAGAGATGGATAGTCGAGCTGGGCTATCAGACGGTCACCTCTGTAGCTGTAGTGTCATTTTTCCTATGGTCCAATGTGTAAATTAAACAAAAAAGTGCACGTTTGTTATGATGTCCAAGATGGGGACCAGGATGTGGACATAATAAGAAATTAGGGAACATGATAGGAGACATTTCTACAATACATATAATCATTCTTATCTATCTAATACGATGACAACAGCTCTCCATACCTGCAGTCCACCACAAGGACCACCCTCTCTAATCCCTGAAAAATGAAATCATCCTCAGGGACGAAGAGAGGGGGCTAAGCGCCCCCCATGGTTTTAGAGCATTGACTCTTCTAAGAGTCCTAAGAGTCCTGCTTACACTGATGGGGTGCAGCTGTGGGACCCTATTTTCAGAGATGATGTCCTCCACCCAACTCTCAAAAAGCTGAAAGGGTCTTCAGTAGAGATGGATAGTCGAGCTGGGCTATCAGACGGTCACCTCTGTAGCTATAGTGTCATTTTTCCTATGGTCCAATGTGTAAATTAAACAAAAAAGTGCACGTTTGTTATGATGTCCAAGATGGGGACCAGGATGTGGACATAATAAAAAATTAGGGAACATGATAGGAGACATTTCTACAATACATATAATCATTCTTATCTATCTAATACGATCACAACAGCTCTCCATACCTGCAGTCCACCACAAGGACCACTCTCTCTAATCCCTGAAAAATGAAATTATCCTCAGTGACGAAGAGAGGGGGCTAAGCGCCCCCCATGGTCTCAGAGCATTGACTCTTCTAAGAGTCCTAAGAGTCCTGCTCACACTGATGGGGTGCAGCTGTGGGACCCTATTTTCAGAGATGATGTCCTCCACCCAACTCTCAAAAAGCTGAAAGGGTCTTCAGTAGAGATGGATAGTCGAGCTGGGCTATCAGACGGTCACCTCTGTAGCTGTAGTGTCATTTTTCCTATTGTCCAATGTGTAAATTAAACAAAAAAGTGCACGTTTGTTATGATGTCCAAGATGGGGACCAGGATGTGGACATAATAAAAAATTAGGGAACATGATAGGAGACATTTCTACAATACATATAATCATTCTTATCTATCTAATACGATGACAACAGCTCTCCATACCTGCAGTCCACCACAAGGACCAGCCTCTCTAATCCCTGAAAAATGAAATCATCCTCAGTGACGAAGAGAGGGGGCCAAGCGCCCCCCATGGTACCAGAGCATTGACTCTTCTAAGAGTCCTAAGAGTCCTGCTCACACTGATGGGGTGAAGCTGTGGGACCCTATTTTCAGAGATGATGTCCTCCACCCAACTCTCAAAAAGCTGAAAGGGTCTTCAGTAGAGATGGATAGTCGAGCTGGGCTATCAGACGGTCACCTCTGTAGCTGTAGTGTCATTTTTCCTATGGTCCAATGTGTAAATTAAACAAAAAAGTGCACGTTTGTTATGATGTCCAAGATGGGGACCAGGATGTGGACATAATAAGAAATTAGGGAACATGATAGGAGACATTTCTACAATACATATAATCATTCTTATCTATCTAATACGATGACAACAGCTCTCCATACCTGCAGTCCACCACAAGGACCACCCTCTCTAATCCCTGAAAAATGAAATCATCCTCAGGGACGAAGAGAGGGGGCTAAGCGCCCCCCATGGTTTTAGAGCATTGACTCTTCTAAGAGTCCTAAGAGTCCTGCTTACACTGATGGGGTGCAGCTGTGGGACCCTATTTTCAGAGATGATGTCCTCCACCCAACTCTCAAAAAGCTGAAAGGGTCTTCAGTAGAGATGGATAGTCGAGCTGGGCTATCAGACGGTCACCTCTGTAGCTATAGTGTCATTTTTCCTATGGTCCAATGTGTAAATTAAACAAAAAAGTGCACGTTTGTTATGATGTCCAAGATGGGGACCAGGATGTGGACATAATAAAAAATTAGGGAACATGATAGGAGACATTTCTACAATACATATAATCATTCTTATCTATCTAATACGATCACAACAGCTCTCCATACCTGCAGTCCACCACAAGGACCACTCTCTCTAATCCCTGAAAAATGAAATTATCCTCAGTGACGAAGAGAGGGGGCTAAGCGCCCCCCATGGTCTCAGAGCATTGACTCTTCTAAGAGTCCTAAGATTCCTGCTCACACTGATGGGGTGCAGCTGTGGGACCCTATTTTCAGAGATGATGTCCTCCACCCAACTCTCAAAAAGCTGAAAGGGTCTTCAGTAGAGATGGATAGTCGAGCTGGGCTATCAGACGGTCACCTCTGTAGCTGTAGTGTCATTTTTCCTATGGTCCAATGTGTAAATTAAACAAAAAAGTGCACGTTTGTTATGATGTCCAAGATGGGGACCAGGATGTGGACATAATAAAAAAATAGGGAACATGATAGGAGACATTTCTACAATACATATAATCATTCTTATCTATCTAATACGATGACAACAGCTCTCCATACCTGCAGTCCACCACAAGGACCACCCTCTCTATTCCCTGAAAAGTGAAATCATCCTCAGTGACGAAGAGAGGGGGCTAAGCGCCCCCATGGTCTCAGAGCATTGACTCTTCTAAGAGTCCTAAGAGTCCTGCTCACACTGATGGGGTGCAGCTGTGGGACCCTATTTTCAGAGATGATGTTCTCCACCCAACTCTCAAATAGCTGAAAGGGTCTTCAGTAGAGATGGATAGTCGAGCTGGGCTATCAGACGGTCACCTCTGTAGCTGTAGTGTCATTTTTCCTATGGTTCAATGTGTAAATTAAACAAAAAAGTGCACGTTTGTTATGATGTCCAAGATGGGGACCAGGATGTGGACATAATAAAAAATTAGGGAACATGATAGGAGACATTTCTACAATACATATAATAATTCTTATCTATCTAATGCGATGACAACAGCTCTCCATACCTGCAGTCCACAACAAGGACCACCCTCTCTAATCCCTGAAAAATGAAATCATCCTCAGTGACGAAGAGAGGGGGCTAAGCGCCCCCATGGTCTCAGAGCATTAACTCTTCTAAGAGTCCTAAGAGTCCTGCTCACACTGATGGGTGCAGCTGTGGGACCCTATTTTCAGAGATGATGTCCTCCACCCAACTCTCAAAAAGCTGAAAGGGTCTTCAGTAGAGATGGATAGTCGAGCTGGGCTATCAGACGGTCACCTCTGTAGCTGTAGTGTCATTTTTCCTATGGCCCAATGTGTAAATTAAACAAAAAAGTGCACGTTTGTTATGATGTCCAAGATGGGGACCAGGATGTGGACATAATAAAAAATTAGGGAACATGATAGGAGACATTTCTACAATACATATAATCATTCTTATCTATCTAATACGATGACAACAGCTCTCCATACCTGCAGTCCACCACAAGGACCACCCTCCCTAATCCCTGAAAAATGAAATCATCCTCAGTGACGAAGAGAGGGGGCCAAGCGCCCCCCATGGTACCAGAGCATTGACTCTTCTAAGAGTCCTAAGAGTCCTGCTCACACTGATGGGGTGAAGCTGTGGGACCCTATTTTCAGAGATGATGTCCTCCACCCAACTCTCAAAAAGCTGAAAGGGTCTTCAGTAGAGATGGATAGTCGAGCTGGGCTATCAGACGGTCACCTCTGTAGCTGTAGTGTCTTTTTTCCTATGGTCCAATGTGTAAATTAAACAAAAAAGTGCACGTTTGTTATGATGTCCAAGATGGGGACCAGGATGTGGACATAATAAGAAATTAGGGAACATGATAGGAGACATTTCTACAATACATATAATCATTCTTATCTATCTAATACGATGACAACAGCTCTCCATACCTGCAGTCCACCACAAGGACCACCCTCTCTAATCCCTGAAAAATGAAATCATCCTCAGGGACGAAGAGAGGGGGCTAAGCGCCCCCCATGGTTTTAGAGCATTGACTCTTCTAAGAGTCCTAAGAGTCCTGCTTACACTGATGGGGTGCAGCTGTGGGACCCTATTTTCAGAGATGATGTCCTCCACCCAACTCTCAAAAAGCTGAAAGGGTCTTCAGTAGAGATGGATAGTCGAGCTGGGCTATCAGACGGTCACCTCTGTAGCTGTAGTGTCATTTTTCCTATAATCCAATGTGTAAATTAAACAAAAAAGTGCACGTTTGTTATGATGTTCAAGATGGGGACCAGGATGTGGACATAATAAAAAATTAGGGAACATGATAGGAGACATTTCTACAATACATATAATCATTCTTATCTATCTAATACGATCACAACAGCTCTCCATACCTGCAGTCCACCACAAGGACCACTCTCTCTAATCCCTGAAAAATGAAATCATCCTCAGTGACGAAGAGAGGGGGCTAAGCGCCCCCCATGGTCTCAGAGCATTGACTCTTCTAAGAGTCCTAAGATTCCTGCTCACACTGATGTGGTGCAGCTGTGGGACCCTATTTTCAGAGATGATGTCCTCCACCCAACTCTCAAAAAGCTGAAAGGGTCTTCAGTAGAGATGGATAGTCGAGCTGGGCTATCAGACGGTCACCTCTGTAGCTGTAGTGTCATTTTTCCTATGGTCCAATGTGTAAATTAAACAAAAAAGTGCACATTTGTTATGATTTCCAAGATGGGGACAAGGATGTGGACATAATAAAAAAATAGGGAACATGATAGGAGACATTTCTACAATACATATAATCATTCTTATCTATCTAATACGATGACAACAGCTCTCCATACCTGCAGTCCACCACAAGGACCACCCTCTCTATTCCCTGAAAAGTGAAATCATCCTCAGTGACGAAGAGAGGGGGCTAAGTGCCCCCAATGGTCTCAGAGCATTGACTCTTCTAAGAGTCCTAAGAGTCCTGCTCACACTGATGGGGTGCAGCTGTGGGACCCTATTTTCAGAGATGATGTTCTCCACCCAACTCTCAAAAAGCTGAAAGGGTCTTCAGTAGAGATGGATAGTCGAGCTGGGCTATCAGACGGTCACCTCTGTAGCTGTAGTGTCATTTTTCCTATGGTCCAATGTGTAAATTAAACAAAAAAGTGCACATTTGTTATGATGTCCAAGATGGGGACCAGGATGTGGACATAATAAAAAATTAGGGAACATGATAGGAGACATTTCTACAATACATATAATCATTCTTATCTATTTAATACGATGACAACAGCTCTCCATACCTGCAGTCCACCACAAGGACCACCCTCTCTAATCCCTGAAAAATGAAATCATCCTCAGTGACGAAGAGAGGGGGCTAAGCGCCCCCCATGGTCTCAGAGCATTGACTCTTCTAAGAGTCCTAAGAGTCCTGCTCACACTGATGGGGTGCAGCTGTGGGACCCTATTTTCAGTGATGATGTCCTCCACCCAACTCTCAAAAAGCTGAAAGGGTCTTCAGTAGAGATGGATAGTCGAGCTGGGCTATCAGACGGTCACCTCTGTAGCTGTAGTGTCATTTTTCCTATGGTCCAATGTGTAAATTAAACAAATAAGTGCACATTTGTTATGATGTCCAAGATGGGGACCAGGATGTGGACATAATAAAAAATTAGGGAACATGATAGGAGACATTTCTACAATACATATAATCATTCTTATCTATTTAATACGATGACAACAGCTCTCCATACCTGCAGTCCACCACAAGGACCACCCTCTCTAATCCCTGAAAAATGAAATCATCCTCAGTGACGAAGAGAGGGGGCTAAGTGCCCCCCATGGTCTCAGAGCATTGACTCTTCTAAGAGTCCTAAGAGTCCTGCTCACACTGATGGGGTGCAGCTGTGGGACCCTATTTTCAGTGATGATGTCCTCCACCCAACTCTCAAAAAGCTGAAAGGGTCTTCAGTAGAGATGGATAGTCGAGCTGGGCTATCAGACGGTCACCTCTGTAGCTGTAGTGTCATTTTTCCTATGGTCCAATGTGTAAATTAAACAAAAAAGTGCACGTTTGTTATGATGTCCAAGATGGGGACCAGGATGTGGACATAATAAAAAATTAGGGAACATGATAGGAGACATTTCTACAATACATATAATCATTCTTATCTATCTAATACGATGATAACAGCTCTCCATATCTGCAGTCCACCACAAGGACCACCCTCTCTAATCCCTGAAAAATGAAATCATCCTCAGTGATGAAGAGAGGGGGCTAAGTGCCCCCAATGGTCTCAGAGCATTGACTCTTCTAAGAGTCCTAAGAGTCCTGCTCACACTGATGGGGTGCAGCTGTGGGACCCTATTTTCAGAGATGATGTCCTCCACCCAACTCTCAAAAAGCTGAAAGGGTCTTCAGTAGAGATGGATAGTCGAGCTGGGCTATCAGACGGTCACCTCTGTAGCTGTAGTGTCATTTTTCCTATTGTCCAATGTGTAAATTAAACAAAAAAGTGCACGTTTGTTATGATGTCCAAGATGGGGACCAGGATGTGGACATAATAAAAAATTAGGGAACATGATAGGAGACATTTCTACAATACATATAATCATTCTTATCTATCTAATACGATGACAACAGCTCTCCATACCTGCAGTCCACCACAAGGACCAGCCTCTCTAATCCCTGAAAAATGAAATCATCCTCAGTGACGAAGAGAGGGGGCCAAGCGCCCCCCATGGTACCAGAGCATTGACTCTTCTAAGAGTCCTAAGAGTCCTGCTCACACTGATGGGGTGAAGCTGTGGGACCCTATTTTCAGAGATGATGTCCTCCACCCAACTCTCAAAAAGCTGAAAGGGTCTTCAGTAGAGATGGATAGTCGAGCTGGGCTATCAGACGGTCACCTCTGTAGCTGTAGTGTCATTTTTCCTATGGTCCAATGTGTAAATTAAACAAAAAAGTGCACGTTTGTTATGATGTCCAAGATGGGGACCAGGATGTGGACATAATAAGAAATTAGGGAACATGATAGGAGACATTTCTACAATACATATAATCATTCTTATCTATCTAATACGATGACAACAGCTCTCCATACCTGCAGTCCACCACAAGGACCACCCTCTCTAATCCCTGAAAAATGAAATCATCCTCAGGGACGAAGAGAGGGGGCTAAGCGCCCCCCATGGTTTTAGAGCATTGACTCTTCTAAGAGTCCTAAGAGTCCTGCTTACACTGATGGGGTGCAGCTGTGGGACCCTATTTTCAGAGATGATGTCCTCCACCCAACTCTCAAAAAGCTGAAAGGGTCTTCAGTAGAGATGGATAGTCGAGCTGGGCTATCAGACGGTCACCTCTGTAGCTATAGTGTCATTTTTCCTATGGTCCAATGTGTAAATTAAACAAAAAAGTGCACGTTTGTTATGATGTCCAAGATGGGGACCAGGATGTGGACATAATAAAAAATTAGGGAACATGATAGGAGACATTTCTACAATACATATAATCATTCTTATCTATCTAATACGATCACAACAGCTCTCCATACCTGCAGTCCACCACAAGGACCACTCTCTCTAATCCCTGAAAAATGAAATCATCCTCAGTGACGAAGAGAGGGGGCTAAGCGCCCCCCATGGTCTCAGAGCATTGACTCTTCTAAGAGTCCTAAGATTCCTGCTCACACTGATGGGGTGCAGCTGTGGGACCCTATTTTCAGAGATGATGTCCTCCACCCAACTCTCAAAAAGCTGAAAGGGTCTTCAGTAGAGATGGATAGTCGAGCTGGGCTATCAGACGGTCACCTCTGTAGCTGTAGTGTCATTTTTCCTATGGTCCAATGTGTAAATTAAACAAAAAAGTGCACGTTTGTTATGATGTCCAAGATGGGGACCAGGATGTGGACATAATAAAAAAATAGGGAACATGATAGGAGACATTTCTACAATACATATAATCATTCTTATCTATCTAATACGATGACAACAGCTCTCCATACCTGCAGTCCACCACAAGGACCACCCTCTCTATTCCCTGAAAAGTGAAATCATCCTCAGTGACGAAGAGAGGGGGCTAAGCGCCCC
>NW_027443215.1:0-53707 GCF_048569485.1 Anomaloglossus baeobatrachus
TGAAATGGCTTTAAAATGGATTTGGAGCATGGAGACGATTATCTCGGGATTGCAAGATAACCAAACAAAACTTTTAGTGGATTTCTACTTATTTTATTAAATATCATCTCCACCAAACAGGACAAGCTTGCATCTGTTATAGTTTTGGAGAAAAATGTGTTCATTTCATGTATGCGCGAAATGCCTTAAAAATGGCTTTAAAATGGATTTGGAGCATGGAGACGATTATCTCGGGATTGCAAGATAACCAAACAAAACTTTTAGTGGTTTTCTACTTATTTTATTAAATATCATCTCCACCAAACAGGACAAGCTTGCATGTGTTATAGTTTTGGAGAAAAATGTGTTCATTTCATGTATGCGCAAAATGCCTTTGAAATGGCTTTAAAATGGATTTGGAGCATGGAGACGATTATCTCAGGATGGCAATATAAACAAACGAAACTTTTAGTAGATTTCTACTTATTTTATTAAATATTATCTCCACCAAACAGGACAAGCTTGCATCTGTTATAGTTTTGGAGAAAAATGTGTTCATTTCATGTATGCGCGAAATGCCTTAAAAATGGCTTTAAAATGGATTTGGAGCATGGAGACGATTATCTCGGGATTGCAATATAACCAAACAAAACTTTTAGTGGATTTCTACTTATTTTATTAAATATCATCTCCACCAAACAGGACAAGCTTGCATCTGTTATAGTTTTGGAGAAAAATGTGTTCATTTCATGTATGCGCGAAATGCCTTAAAAATGGCTTTAAAATGGATTTGGAGCATGGAGACGATTATCTCGGGATTGCAAGATAACCAAACAAAACTTTTAGTGGATTTCTACTTATTTTATTAAATATCATCTCCACCAAACAGGACAAGCTTGCATCTGTTATAGTTTTGGAGAAAAATGTGTTCATTTCATGTATGCGCGAAATGCCTTAAAAATGGCTTTAAAATGGATTTGGAGCATGGAGACGATTATCTCGGGATTGCAATATAACCAAACAAAACTTTTAGTGGATTTCTACTTATTTTATTAAATATCATCTCCACCAAACAGGACAAGCTTGCATGTGTTATAGTTTTGGAGAAAAATGTGTTCATTTCATGTATGCGCAAAATGCCTTTGAAATGGCTTTAAAATGGATTTGGAGCATGGAGACGATTATCTCGGGATTGCAAGATAACCAAACAAAACTTTTAGTGGATTTCTACTTATTTTATTAAATATCATCTCCACCAAACAGGACAAGCTTGCATCTGTTATAGTTTTGGAGAAAAATGTGTTCATTTCATGTATGCGCGAAATGCCTTAAAAATGGCTTTAAAATGGATTTGGAGCATGGAGACGATTATCTCGGGATTGCAAGATAACCAAACAAAACTTTTAGTGGTTTTCTACTTATTTTATTAAATATCATCTCCACCAAACAGGACAAGCTTGCATGTGTTATAGTTTTGGAGAAAAATGTGTTCATTTCATGTATGCGCAAAATGCCTTTGAAATGGCTTTAAAATGGATTTGGAGCATGGAGACGATTATCTCAGGATGGCAATATAAACAAACGAAACTTTTAGTAGATTTCTACTTATTTTATTAAATATTATCTCCACCAAACAGGACAAGCTTGCATCTGTTATAGTTTTGGAGAAAAATGTGTTCATTTCATGTATGCGCGAAATGCCTTAAAAATGGCTTTAAAATGGATTTGGAGCATGGAGACGATTATCTCGGGATTGCAATATAACCAAACAAAACTTTTAGTGGATTTCTACTTATTTTATTAAATATCATCTCCACCAAACAGGACAAGCTTGCATCTGTTATAGTTTTGGAGAAAAATGTGTTCATTTCATGTATGCGCGAAATGCCTTAAAAATGGCTTTAAAATGGATTTGGAGCATGGAGACGATTATCTCGGGTTTGCATATAACCAAACAAAACTTTTAGTGGATTTCTACTTATTTTATTAAATATCATCTCCACCAAACAGGACAAGCTTGCATCTGTTATAGTTTTGGAGAAAAATGTGTTCATTTCATGTATGCGCGAAATGCCTTAAAAATGGCTTTAAAATGGATTTGGAGCATGGAGACGATTATCTCGGGATTGCAAGATAACCAAACAAAACTTTTAGTGGATTTCTACTTATTTTATTAAATATCATCTCCACCAAACAGGACAAGCTTGCATGTGTTATAGTTTTGGAGAAAAATGTGTTCATTTCATGTATGCGCAAAATGCCTTTGAAATGGCTTTAAAATGGATTTGGAGCATGGAGACGATTATCTCGGGATTGCAAGATAACCAAACAAAACTTTTAGTGGATTTCTACTTATTTTATTAAATATCATCTCCACCAAACAGGACAAGCTTGCATCTGTTATAGTTTTGGAGAAAAATGTGTTCATTTCATGTATGCGCGAAATGCCTTAAAAATGGCTTTAAAATGGATTTGGAGCATGGAGACGATTATCTCGGGATTGCAAGATAACCAAACAAAACTTTTAGTGGTTTTCTACTTATTTTATTAAATATCATCTCCACCAAACAGGACAAGCTTGCATGTGTTAAAGTTTTGGAGAAAAATGTGTTCATTTCATGTATGCGCAAAATGCCTTTGAAATGGCTTTAAAATGGATTTGGAGCATGGAGACGATTATCTCAGGATGGCAATATAAACAAACGAAACTTTTAGTAGATTTCTACTTATTTTATTAAATATTATCTCCACCAAACAGGACAAGCTTGCATCTGTTATAGTTTTGGAGAAAAATGTGTTCATTTCATGTATGCGCGAAATGCCTTAAAAATGGCTTTAAAATGGATTTGGAGCATGGAGACGATTATCTCGGGATTGCAATATAACCAAACAAAACTTTTAGTGGATTTCTACTTATTTTATTAAATATCATCTCCACCAAACAGGACAAGCTTGCATCTGTTATAGTTTTGGAGAAAAATGTGTTCATTTCATGTATGCGCGAAATGCCTTAAAAATGGCTTTAAAATGGATTTGGAGCATGGAGACGATTATCTCGGGATTGCAAGATAACCAAACAAAACTTTTAGTGGATTTCTACTTATTTTATTAAATATCATCTCCACCAAACAGGACAAGCTTGCATCTGTTATAGTTTTGGAGAAAAATGTGTTCATTTCATGTATGCGCGAAATGCCTTAAAAATGGCTTTAAAATGGATTTGGAGCATGGAGACGATTATCTCGGGTTTGCATATAACCAAACAAAACTTTTAGTGGATTTCTACTTATTTTATTAAATATCATCTCCACCAAACAGGACAAGCTTGCATCTGTTATAGTTTTGGAGAAAAATGTGTTCATTTCATGTATGCGCGAAATGCCTTAAAAATGGCTTTAAAATGGATTTGGAGCATGGAGACGATTATCTCGGGATTGTAAGATAACCAAACAAAACTTTTAGTGGATTTCTACTTATTTTATTAAATATCATCTCCACCAAACAGGACAAGCTTGCATCTGTTATAGTTTTGGAGAAAAATGTGTTCATTTCATGTATGCGCGAAATGCCTTAAAAATGGCTTTAAAATGGATTTGGAGCATGGAGACGATTATCTCGGGATTGCAAGATAACCAAACAAAACTTTTAGTGGATTTCTACTTATTTTATTAAATATCATCTCCACCAAACAGGACAAGCTTGCATGTGTTATAGTTTTGGAGAAAAATGTGTTCATTTCATGTATGCGCAAAATGCCTTTGAAATGGCTTTAAAATGGATTTGGAGCATGGAGACGATTATCTCGGGATTGCAAGATAACCAAACAAAACTTTTAGTGGATTTCTACTTATTTTATTAAATATCATCTCCACCAAACAGGACAAGCTTGCATCTGTTATAGTTTTGGAGAAAAATGTGTTCATTTCATGTATGCGCGAAATGCCTTAAAAATGGCTTTAAAATGGATTTGGAGCATGGAGACGATTATCTCGGGATTGCAAGATAACCAAACAAAACTTTTAGTGGTTTTCTACTTATTTTATTAAATATCATCTCCACCAAACAGGACAAGCTTGCATGTGTTAAAGTTTTGGAGAAAAATGTGTTCATTTCATGTATGCGCAAAATGCCTTTGAAATGGCTTTAAAATGGATTTGGAGCATGGAGACGATTATCTCAGGATGGCAATATAAACAAACGAAACTTTTAGTAGATTTCTACTTATTTTATTAAATATTATCTCCACCAAACAGGACAAGCTTGCATCTGTTATAGTTTTGGAGAAAAATGTGTTCATTTCATGTATGCGCGAAATGCCTTAAAATGGCTTTAAAATGGATTTGGAGCATGGAGACGATTATCTCGGGATTGCAATATAACCAAACAAAACTTTTAGTGGATTTCTACTTATTTTATTAAATATCATCTCCACCAAACAGGACAAGCTTGCATCTGTTATAGTTTTGGAGAAAAATGTGTTCATTTCATGTATGCGCGAAATGCCTTAAAAATGGCTTTAAAATGGATTTGGAGCATGGAGACGATTATCTCGGGATTGCAAGATAACCAAACAAAACTTTTAGTGGATTTCTACTTATTTTATTAAATATCATCTCCACCAAACAGGACAAGCTTGCATGTGTTATAGTTTTGGAGAAAAATGTGTTCATTTCATGTATGCGCAAAATGCCTTTGAAATGGCTTTAAAATGGATTTGGAGCATGGAGACGATTATCTCGGGATTGCAAGATAACCAAACAAAACTTTTAGTGGATTTCTACTTATTTTATTAAATATCATCTCCACCAAACAGGACAAGCTTGCATCTGTTATAGTTTTGGAGAAAAATGTGTTCATTTCATGTATGCGCGAAATGCCTTAAAAATGGCTTTAAAATGGATTTGGAGCATGGAGACGATTATCTCGGGATTGCAAGATAACCAAACAAAACTTTTAGTGGTTTTCTACTTATTTTATTAAATATCATCTCCACCAAACAGGACAAGCTTGCATGTGTTAAAGTTTTGGAGAAAAATGTGTTCATTTCATGTATGCGCAAAATGCCTTTGAAATGGCTTTAAAATGGATTTGGAGCATGGAGACGATTATCTCAGGATGGCAATATAAACAAACGAAACTTTTAGTAGATTTCTACTTATTTTATTAAATATTATCTCCACCAAACAGGACAAGCTTGCATCTGTTATAGTTTTGGAGAAAAATGTGTTCATTTCATGTATGCGCGAAATGCCTTAAAAATGGCTTTAAAATGGATTTGGAGCATGGAGACGATTATCTCGGGATTGCAATATAACCAAACAAAACTTTTAGTGGATTTCTACTTATTTTATTAAATATCATCTCCACCAAACAGGACAAGCTTGCATCTGTTATAGTTTTGGAGAAAAATGTGTTCATTTCATGTATGCGCGAAATGCCTTAAAAATGGCTTTAAAATGGATTTGGAGCATGGAGACGATTATCTCGGGATTGCAAGATAACCAAACAAAACTTTTAGTGGATTTCTACTTATTTTATTAAATATCATCTCCACCAAACAGGACAAGCTTGCATCTGTTATAGTTTTGGAGAAAAATGTGTTCATTTCATGTATGCGCGAAATGCCTTAAAAATGGCTTTAAAATGGATTTGGAGCATGGAGACGATTATCTCGGGATTGCAAGATAACCAAACAAAACTTTTAGTGGATTTCTACTTATTTTATTAAATATCATCTCCACCAAACAGGACAAGCTTGCATCTGTTATAGTTTTGGAGAAAAATGTGTTCATTTCATGTATGCGCGAAATGCCTTAAAAATGGCTTTAAAATGGATTTGGAGCATGGAGACGATTATCTCGGGATTGCAAGATAACCAAACAAAACTTTTAGTGGATTTCTACTTATTTTATTAAATATCATCTCCACCAAACAGGACAAGCTTGCATCTGTTATAGTTTTGGAGAAAAATGTGTTCATTTCATGTATGCGCGAAATGCCTTAAAAATGGCTTTAAAATGGATTTGGAGCATGGAGACGATTATCTCGGGATTGCAAGATAACCAAACAAAACTTTTAGTGGATTTCTACTTATTTTATTAAATATCATCTCCACCAAACAGGACAAGCTTGCATCTGTTATAGTTTTGGAGAAAAATGTGTTCATTTCATGTATGCGCGAAATGCCTTAAAAATGGCTTTAAAATGGATTTGGAGCATGGAGACGATTATCTCGGAATTGCAATATAACCAAACAAAACTTTTAGTGGATTTCTACTTTTTTTATTAAATATCATCTCCACCAAACAGGACAAGCTTGCATCTGTTATAGTTTTGGAGAAAAATGTGTTCATTTCATGTATGCGCGAAATGCCTTAAAAATGGCTTTAAAATGGATTTGGAGCATGGAGACGATTATCTCGGGATTGCAAGATAACCAAACAAAACTTTTAGTGGATTTCTACTTATTTTATTAAATATCATCTCCACCAAACAGGACAAGCTTGCATCTGTTATAGTTTTGGAGAAAAATGTGTTCATTTCATGTATGCGCGAAATGCCTTAAAAATGGCTTTAAAATGGATTTGGAGCATGGAGACGATTATCTCGGGATTGCAAGATAACCAAACAAAACTTTTAGTGGATTTCTACTTATTTTATTAAATATCATCTCCACCAAACAGGACAAGCTTGCATCTGTTATAGTTTTGGAGAAAAATGTGTTCATTTCATGTATGCGCGAAATGCCTTAAAAATGGCTTTAAAATGGATTTGGAGCATGGAGACGATTATCTCGGGATTGCAATATAACCAAACAAAACTTTTAGTGGATTTCTACTTATTTTATTAAATATCATCTCCACCAAACAGGACAAGCTTGCATCTGTTATAGTTTTGGAGAAAAATGTGTTCATTTCATGTATGCGCGAAATGCCTTAAAAATGGCTTTAAAATGGATTTGGAGCATGGAGACGATTATCTCGGGATTGTAAGATAACCAAACAAAACTTTTAGTGGATTTCTACTTATTTTATTAAATATCATCTCCACCAAACAGGACAAGCTTGCATCTGTTATAGTTTTGGAGAAAAATGTGTTCATTTCATGTATGCGCGAAATGCCTTAAAAATGGCTTTAAAATGGATTTGGAGCATGGAGACGATTATCTCGGGATTGCAAGATAACCAAACAAAACTTTTAGTGGTTTTCTACTTATTTTATTAAATATCATCTCCACCAAACAGGACAAGCTTGCATGTGTTAAAGTTTTGGAGAAAAATGTGTTCATTTCATGTATGCGCAAAATGCCTTTGAAATGGCTTTAAAATGGATTTGGAGCATGGAGACGATTATCTCAGGATGGCAATATAAACAAACGAAACTTTTAGTAGATTTCTACTTATTTTATTAAATATTATCTCCACCAAACAGGACAAGCTTGCATCTGTTATAGTTTTGGAGAAAAATGTGTTCATTTCATGTATGCGCGAAATGCCTTAAAATGGCTTTAAAATGGATTTGGAGCATGGAGACGATTATCTCGGGATTGCAATATAACCAAACAAAACTTTTAGTGGATTTCTACTTATTTTATTAAATATCATCTCCACCAAACAGGACAAGCTTGCATCTGTTATAGTTTTGGAGAAAAATGTGTTCATTTCATGTATGCGCGAAATGCCTTAAAAATGGCTTTAAAATGGATTTGGAGCATGGAGACGATTATCTCGGGATTGCAAGATAACCAAACAAAACTTTTAGTGGATTTCTACTTATTTTATTAAATATCATCTCCACCAAACAGGACAAGCTTGCATGTGTTATAGTTTTGGAGAAAAATGTGTTCATTTCATGTATGCGCAAAATGCCTTTGAAATGGCTTTAAAATGGATTTGGAGCATGGAGACGATTATCTCGGGATTGCAAGATAACCAAACAAAACTTTTAGTGGATTTCTACTTATTTTATTAAATATCATCTCCACCAAACAGGACAAGCTTGCATCTGTTATAGTTTTGGAGAAAAATGTGTTCATTTCATGTATGCGCGAAATGCCTTAAAAATGGCTTTAAAATGGATTTGGAGCATGGAGACGATTATCTCGGGATTGCAAGATAACCAAACAAAACTTTTAGTGGATTTCTACTTATTTTATTAAATATCATCTCCACCAAACAGGACAAGCTTGCATCTGTTATAGTTTTGGAGAAAAATGTGTTCATTTCATGTATGCGCGAAATGCCTTAAAAATGGCTTTAAAATGGATTTGGAGCATGGAGACGATTATCTCGGGATTGCAAGATAACCAAACAAAACTTTTAGTGGATTTCTACTTATTTTATTAAATATCATCTCCACCAAACAGGACAAGCTTGCATCTGTTATAGTTTTGGAGAAAAATGTGTTCATTTCATGTATGCGCGAAATGCCTTAAAAATGGCTTTAAAATGGATTTGGAGCATGGAGACGATTATCTCGGGATTGCAAGATAACCAAACAAAACTTTTAGTGGATTTCTACTTATTTTATTAAATATCATCTCCACCAAACAGGACAAGCTTGCATCTGTTATAGTTTTGGAGAAAAATGTGTTCATTTCATGTATGCGCGAAATGCCTTAAAAATGGCTTTAAAATGGATTTGGAGCATGGAGACGATTATCTCGGGATTGCAAGATAACCAAACAAAACTTTTAGTGGATTTCTACTTATTTTATTAAATATCATCTCCACCAAACAGGACAAGCTTGCATCTGTTATAGTTTTGGAGAAAAATGTGTTGATTTCATGTATGCGCGAAATGCCTTAAAAATGGCTTTAAAATGGATTTGGAGCATGGAGACGATTATCTCGGGATTGCAAGATAACCAAACAAAACTTTTAGTGGATTTCTACTTATTTTATTAAATATCATCTCCACCAAACAGGACAAGCTTGCATCTGTTATAGTTTTGGAGAAAAATGTGTTCATTTCATGTATGCGCGAAATGCCTTAAAAATGGCTTTAAAATGGATTTGGAGCATGGAGACGATTATCTCGGGATTGCAATATAACCAAACAAAACTTTTAGTGGATTTCTACTTATTTTATTAAATATCATCTCCACCAAACAGGACAAGCTTGCATCTGTTATAGTTTTGGAGAAAAATGTGTTCATTTCATGTATGCGCGAAATGCCTTAAAAATGGCTTTAAAATGGATTTGGAGCATGGAGACGATTATCTCGGGATTGCAAGATAACCAAACAAAACTTTTAGTGGATTTCTACTTATTTTATTAAATATCATCTCCACCAAACAGGACAAGCTTGCATCTGTTATAGTTTTGGAGAAAAATGTGTTCATTTCATGTATGCGCGAAATGCCTTAAAAATGGCTTTAAAATGGATTTGGAGCATGGAGACGATTATCTCGGGATTGCAAGATAACCAAACAAAACTTTTAGTGGATTTCTACTTATTTTATTAAATATCATCTCCACCAAACAGGACAAGCTTGCATCTGTTATAGTTTTGGAGAAAAATGTGTTCATTTCATGTATGCGCGAAATGCCTTAAAAATGGCTTTAAAATGGATTTGGAGCATGGAGACGATTATCTCGGGATTGCAAGATAACCAAACAAAACTTTTAGTGGATTTCTACTTATTTTATTAAATATCATCTCCACCAAACAGGACAAGCTTGCATCTGTTATAGTTTTGGAGAAAAATGTGTTCATTTCATGTATGCGCGAAATGCCTTAAAAATGGCTTTAAAATGGATTTGGAGCATGGAGACGATTATCTCGGAATTGCAATATAACCAAACAAAACTTTTAGTGGATTTCTACTTTTTTTATTAAATATCATCTCCACCAAACAGGACAAGCTTGCATCTGTTATAGTTTTGGAGAAAAATGTGTTCATTTCATGTATGCGCGAAATGCCTTAAAAATGGCTTTAAAATGGATTTGGAGCATGGAGACGATTATCTCGGGATTGCAAGATAACCAAACAAAACTTTTAGTGGATTTCTACTTATTTTATTAAATATCATCTCCACCAAACAGGACAAGCTTGCATCTGTTATAGTTTTGGAGAAAAATGTGTTCATTTCATGTATGCGCGAAATGCCTTAAAAATGGCTTTAAAATGGATTTGGAGCATGGAGACGATTATCTCGGGATTGCAAGATAACCAAACAAAACTTTTAGTGGATTTCTACTTATTTTATTAAATATCATCTCCACCAAACAGGACAAGCTTGCATCTGTTATAGTTTTGGAGAAAAATGTGTTCATTTCATGTATGCGCGAAATGCCTTAAAAATGGCTTTAAAATGGATTTGGAGCATGGAGACGATTATCTCGGGATTACAATATAACCAAACAAAACTTTTAGTGGATTTCTACTTATTTTATTAAATATCATCTCCACCAAACAGGACAAGCTTGCATCTGTTATAGTTTTGGAGAAAAATGTGTTCATTTCATGTATGCGCGAAATGCCTTAAAAATGGCTTTAAAATGGATTTGGAGCATGGAGACGATTATCTCGGGATTGTAAGATAACCAAACAAAACTTTTAGTGGATTTCTACTTATTTTATTAAATATCATCTCCACCAAACAGGACAAGCTTGCATCTGTTATAGTTTTGGAGAAAAATGTGTTCATTTCATGTATGCGCGAAATGCCTTAAAAATGGCTTTAAAATGGATTTGGAGCATGGAGACGATTATCTCGGGATTGCAAGATAACCAAACAAAACTTTTAGTGGATTTCTACTTATTTTATTAAATATCATCTCCACCAAACAGGACAAGCTTGCATGTGTTATAGTTTTGGAGAAAAATGTGTTCATTTCATGTATGCGCAAAATGCCTTTGAAATGGCTTTAAAATGGATTTGGAGCATGGAGACGATTATCTCGGGATTGCAAGATAACCAAACAAAACTTTTAGTGGATTTCTACTTATTTTATTAAATATCATCTCCACCAAACAGGATAAGCTTGCATCTGTTATAGTTTTGGAGAAAAATGTGTTCATTTCATGTATGCGCGAAATGCCTTAAAAATGGCTTTAAAATGGATTTGGAGCATGGAGACGATTATCTCGGGATTGCAAGATAACCAAACAAAACTTTTAGTGGTTTTCTACTTATTTTATTAAATATCATCTCCACCAAACAGGACAAGCTTGCATGTGTTATAGTTTTGGAGAAAAATGTGTTCATTTCATGTATGCGCAAAATGCCTTTGAAATGGCTTTAAAATGGATTTGGAGCATGGAGACGATTATCTCAGGATGGCAATATAAACAAACGAAACTTTTAGTAGATTTCTACTTATTTTATTAAATATTATCTCCACCAAACAGGACAAGCTTGCATCTGTTATAGTTTTGGAGAAAAATGTGTTCATTTCATGTATGCGCGAAATGCCTTAAAAATGGCTTTAAAATGGATTTGGAGCATGGAGACGATTATCTCGGGATTGCAATATAACCAAACAAAACTTTTAGTGGATTTCTACTTATTTTATTAAATATCATCTCCACCAAACAGGACAAGCTTGCATCTGTTATAGTTTTGGAGAAAAATGTGTTCATTTCATGTATGCGCGAAATGCCTTAAAAATGGCTTTAAAATGGATTTGGAGCATGGAGACGATTATCTCGGGATTGCAAGATAACCAAACAAAACTTTTAGTGGATTTCTACTTATTTTATTAAATATCATCTCCACCAAACAGGACAAGCTTGCATCTGTTATAGTTTTGGAGAAAAATGTGTTCATTTCATGTATGCGCGAAATGCCTTAAAAATGGCTTTAAAATGGATTTGGAGCATGGAGACGATTATCTCGGGATTGCAATATAACCAAACAAAACTTTTAGTGGATTTCTACTTATTTTATTAAATATCATCTCCACCAAACAGGACAAGCTTGCATGTGTTATAGTTTTGGAGAAAAATGTGTTCATTTCATGTATGCGCAAAATGCCTTTGAAATGGCTTTAAAATGGATTTGGAGCATGGAGACGATTATCTCGGGATTGCAAGATAACCAAACAAAACTTTTAGTGGATTTCTACTTATTTTATTAAATATCATCTCCACCAAACAGGACAAGCTTGCATCTGTTATAGTTTTGGAGAAAAATGTGTTCATTTCATGTATGCGCGAAATGCCTTAAAAATGGCTTTAAAATGGATTTGGAGCATGGAGACGATTATCTCGGGATTGCAAGATAACCAAACAAAACTTTTAGTGGTTTTCTACTTATTTTATTAAATATCATCTCCACCAAACAGGACAAGCTTGCATGTGTTATAGTTTTGGAGAAAAATGTGTTCATTTCATGTATGCGCAAAATGCCTTTGAAATGGCTTTAAAATGGATTTGGAGCATGGAGACGATTATCTCAGGATGGCAATATAAACAAACGAAACTTTTAGTAGATTTCTACTTATTTTATTAAATATTATCTCCACCAAACAGGACAAGCTTGCATCTGTTATAGTTTTGGAGAAAAATGTGTTCATTTCATGTATGCGCGAAATGCCTTAAAAATGGCTTTAAAATGGATTTGGAGCATGGAGACGATTATCTCGGGATTGCAATATAACCAAACAAAACTTTTAGTGGATTTCTACTTATTTTATTAAATATCATCTCCACCAAACAGGACAAGCTTGCATCTGTTATAGTTTTGGAGAAAAATGTGTTCATTTCATGTATGCGCGAAATGCCTTAAAAATGGCTTTAAAATGGATTTGGAGCATGGAGACGATTATCTCGGGTTTGCATATAACCAAACAAAACTTTTAGTGGATTTCTACTTATTTTATTAAATATCATCTCCACCAAACAGGACAAGCTTGCATCTGTTATAGTTTTGGAGAAAAATGTGTTCATTTCATGTATGCGCGAAATGCCTTAAAAATGGCTTTAAATGGATTTGGAGCATGGAGACGATTATCTCGGGATTGCAATATAACCAAACAAAACTTTTAGTGGATTTCTACTTATTTTATTAAATATCATCTCCACCAAACAGGACAAGCTTGCATCTGTTATAGTTTTGGAGAAAAATGTGTTCATTTCATGTATGCGCGAAATGCCTTAAAAATGGCTTTAAAATGGATTTGGAGCATGGAGACGATTATCTCGGGATTGTAAGATAACCAAACAAAACTTTTAGTGGATTTCTACTTATTTTATTAAATATCATCTCCACCAAACAGGACAAGCTGGCATCTGTTATAGTTTTGGAGAAAAATGTGTTCATTTCATGTATGCGCGAAATGCCTTAAAAATGGCTTTAAAATGGATTTGGAGCATGGAGACGATTATCTCGGGATTGCAAGATAACCAAACAAAACTTTTAGTGGATTTCTACTTATTTTATTAAATATCATCTCCACCAAACAGGACAAGCTTGCATGTGTTATAGTTTTGGAGAAAAATGTGTTCATTTCATGTATGCGCAAAATGCCTTTGAAATGGCTTTAAAATGGATTTGGAGCATGGAGACGATTATCTCGGGATTGCAAGATAACCAAACAAAACTTTTAGTGGATTTCTACTTATTTTATTAAATATCATCTCCACCAAACAGGACAAGCTTGCATCTGTTATAGTTTTGGAGAAAAATGTGTTCATTTCATGTATGCGCGAAATGCCTTAAAAATGGCTTTAAAATGGATTTGGAGCATGGAGACGATTATCTCGGGATTGCAAGATAACCAAACAAAACTTTTAGTGGTTTTCTACTTATTTTATTAAATATCATCTCCACCAAACAGGACAAGCTTGCATGTGTTAAAGTTTTGGAGAAAAATGTGTTCATTTCATGTATGCGCAAAATGCCTTTGAAATGGCTTTAAAATGGATTTGGAGCATGGAGACGATTATCTCAGGATGGCAATATAAACAAACGAAACTTTTAGTAGATTTCTACTTATTTTATTAAATATTATCTCCACCAAACAGGACAAGCTTGCATCTGTTATAGTTTTGGAGAAAAATGTGTTCATTTCATGTATGCGCGAAATGCCTTAAAAATGGCTTTAAAATGGATTTGGAGCATGGAGACGATTATCTCGGGATTGCAATATAACCAAACAAAACTTTTAGTGGATTTCTACTTATTTTATTAAATATCATCTCCACCAAACAGGACAAGCTTGCATCTGTTATAGTTTTGGAGAAAAATGTGTTCATTTCATGTATGCGCGAAATGCCTTAAAAATGGCTTTAAAATGGATTTGGAGCATGGAGACGATTATCTCGGGATTGCAAGATAACCAAACAAAACTTTTAGTGGATTTCTACTTATTTTATTAAATATCATCTCCACCAAACAGGACAAGCTTGCATCTGTTATAGTTTTGGAGAAAAATGTGTTCATTTCATGTATGCGCGAAATGCCTTAAAAATGGCTTTAAAATGGATTTGGAGCATGGAGACGATTATCTCGGGATTGCAAGATAACCAAACAAAACTTTTAGTGGATTTCTACTTATTTTATTAAATATCATCTCCACCAAACAGGACAAGCTTGCATCTGTTATAGTTTTGGAGAAAAATGTGTTCATTTCATGTATGCGCGAAATGCCTTAAAAATGGCTTTAAAATGGATTTGGAGCATGGAGACGATTATCTCGGGATTGCAAGATAACCAAACAAAACTTTTAGTGGATTTCTACTTATTTTATTAAATATCATCTCCACCAAACAGGACAAGCTTGCATCTGTTATAGTTTTGGAGAAAAATGTGTTCATTTCATGTATGCGCGAAATGCCTTAAAAATGGCTTTAAAATGGATTTGGAGCATGGAGACGATTATCTCGGGATTGCAAGATAACCAAACAAAACTTTTAGTGGATTTCTACTTATTTTATTAAATATCATCTCCACCAAACAGGACAAGCTTGCATCTGTTATAGTTTTGGAGAAAAATGTGTTCATTTCATGTATGCGCGAAATGCCTTAAAAATGGCTTTAAAATGGATTTGGAGCATGGAGACGATTATCTCGGGATTGCAATATAACCAAACAAAACTTTTAGTGGATTTCTACTTATTTTATTAAATATCATCTCCACCAAACAGGACAAGCTTGCATCTGTTATAGTTTTGGAGAAAAATGTGTTCATTTCATGTATGCGCGAAATGCCTTAAAAATGGCTTTAAAATGGATTTGGAGCATGGAGACGATTATCTCGGGATTGTAAGATAACCAAACAAAACTTTTAGTGGATTTCTACTTATTTTATTAAATATCATCTCCACCAAACAGGACAAGCTTGCATCTGTTATAGTTTTGGAGAAAAATGTGTTCATTTCATGTATGCGCGAAATGCCTTAAAAATGGCTTTAAAATGGATTTGGAGCATGGAGACGATTATCTCGGGATTGCAATATAACCAAACAAAACTTTTAGTGGATTTCTACTTATTTTATTAAATATCATCTCCACCAAACAGGACAAGCTTGCATGTGTTATAGTTTTGGAGAAAAATGTGTTCATTTCATGTATGCGCAAAATGCCTTTGAAATGGCTTTAAAATGGATTTGGAGCATGGAGACGATTATCTCGGGATTGCAAGATAACCAAACAAAACTTTTAGTGGATTTCTACTTATTTTATTAAATATCATCTCCACCAAACAGGACAAGCTTGCATCTGTTATAGTTTTGGAGAAAAATGTGTTCATTTCATGTATGCGCGAAATGCCTTAAAAATGGCTTTAAAATGGATTTGGAGCATGGAGACGATTATCTCGGGATTGCAAGATAACCAAACAAAACTTTTAGTGGTTTTCTACTTATTTTATTAAATATCATCTCCACCAAACAGGACAAGCTTGCATGTGTTATAGTTTTGGAGAAAAATGTGTTCATTTCATGTATGCGCAAAATGCCTTTGAAATGGCTTTAAAATGGATTTGGAGCATGGAGACGATTATCTCAGGATGGCAATATAAACAAACGAAACTTTTAGTAGATTTCTACTTATTTTATTAAATATTATCTCCACCAAACAGGACAAGCTTGCATCTGTTATAGTTTTGGAGAAAAATGTGTTCATTTCATGTATGCGCGAAATGCCTTAAAAATGGCTTTAAAATGGATTTGGAGCATGGAGACGATTATCTCGGGATTGCAATATAACCAAACAAAACTTTTAGTGGATTTCTACTTATTTTATTAAATATCATCTCCACCAAACAGGACAAGCTTGCATCTGTTATAGTTTTGGAGAAAAATGTGTTCATTTCATGTATGCGCGAAATGCCTTAAAAATGGCTTTAAAATGGATTTGGAGCATGGAGACGATTATCTCGGGTTTGCATATAACCAAACAAAACTTTTAGTGGATTTCTACTTATTTTATTAAATATCATCTCCACCAAACAGGACAAGCTTGCATCTGTTATAGTTTTGGAGAAAAATGTGTTCATTTCATGTATGCGCGAAATGCCTTAAAAATGGCTTTAAAATGGATTTGGAGCATGGAGACGATTATCTCGGGATTGCAATATAACCAAACAAAACTTTTAGTGGATTTCTACTTATTTTATTAAATATCATCTCCACCAAACAGGACAAGCTTGCATCTGTTATAGTTTTGGAGAAAAATGTGTTCATTTCATGGATGCGCGAAATGCCTTAAAAATGGCTTTAAAATGGATTTGGAGCATGGAGACGATTATCTCGGGATTGTAAGATAACCAAACAAAACTTTTAGTGGATTTCTACTTATTTTATTAAATATCATCTCCACCAAACAGGACAAGCTTGCATCTGTTATAGTTTTGGAGAAAAATGTGTTCATTTCATGTATGCGCGAAATGCCTTAAAAATGGCTTTAAAATGGATTTGGAGCATGGAGACGATTATCTCGGGATTGCAAGATAACCAAACAAAACTTTTAGTGGATTTCTACTTATTTTATTAAATATCATCTCCACCAAACAGGACAAGCTTGCATGTGTTATAGTTTTGGAGAAAAATGTGTTCATTTCATGTATGCGCAAAATGCCTTTGAAATGGCTTTAAAATGGATTTGGAGCATGGAGACGATTATCTCGGGATTGCAAGATAACCAAACAAAACTTTTAGTGGATTTCTACTTATTTTATTAAATATCATCTCCACCAAACAGGACAAGCTTGCATCTGTTATAGTTTTGGAGAAAAATGTGTTCATTTCATGTATGCGCGAAATGCCTTAAAAATGGCTTTAAAATGGATTTGGAGCATGGAGACGATTATCTCGGGATTGCAAGATAACCAAACAAAACTTTTAGTGGTTTTCTACTTATTTTATTAAATATCATCTCCACCAAACAGGACAAGCTTGCATGTGTTAAAGTTTTGGAGAAAAATGTGTTCATTTCATGTATGCGCAAAATGCCTTTGAAATGGCTTTAAAATGGATTTGGAGCATGGAGACGATTATCTCAGGATGGCAATATAAACAAACGAAACTTTTAGTAGATTTCTACTTATTTTATTAAATATTATCTCCACCAAACAGGACAAGCTTGCATCTGTTATAGTTTTGGAGAAAAATGTGTTCATTTCATGTATGCGCGAAATGCCTTAAAAATGGCTTTAAAATGGATTTGGAGCATGGAGACGATTATCTCGGGATTGCAATATAACCAAACAAAACTTTTAGTGGATTTCTACTTATTTTATTAAATATCATCTCCACCAAACAGGACAAGCTTGCATCTGTTATAGTTTTGGAGAAAAATGTGTTCATTTCATGTATGCGCGAAATGCCTTAAAAATGGCTTTAAAATGGATTTGGAGCATGGAGACGATTATCTCGGGATTGCAAGATAACCAAACAAAACTTTTAGTGGATTTCTACTTATTTTATTAAATATCATCTCCACCAAACAGGACAAGCTTGCATCTGTTATAGTTTTGGAGAAAAATGTGTTCATTTCATGTATGCGCGAAATGCCTTAAAAATGGCTTTAAAATGGATTTGGAGCATGGAGACGATTATCTCGGGTTTGCATATAACCAAACAAAACTTTTAGTGGATTTCTACTTATTTTATTAAATATCATCTCCACCAAACAGGACAAGCTTGCATCTGTTATAGTTTTGGAGAAAAATGTGTTCATTTCATGTATGCGCGAAATGCCTTAAAAATGGCTTTAAAATGGATTTGGAGCATGGAGACGATTATCTCGGGATTGTAAGATAACCAAACAAAACTTTTAGTGGATTTCTACTTATTTTATTAAATATCATCTCCACCAAACAGGACAAGCTTGCATCTGTTATAGTTTTGGAGAAAAATGTGTTCATTTCATGTATGCGCGAAATGCCTTAAAAATGGCTTTAAAATGGATTTGGAGCATGGAGACGATTATCTCGGGATTGCAAGATAACCAAACAAAACTTTTAGTGGATTTCTACTTATTTTATTAAATATCATCTCCACCAAACAGGACAAGCTTGCATGTGTTATAGTTTTGGAGAAAAATGTGTTCATTTCATGTATGCGCAAAATGCCTTTGAAATGGCTTTAAAATGGATTTGGAGCATGGAGACGATTATCTCGGGATTGCAAGATAACCAAACAAAACTTTTAGTGGATTTCTACTTATTTTATTAAATATCATCTCCACCAAACAGGACAAGCTTGCATCTGTTATAGTTTTGGAGAAAAATGTGTTCATTTCATGTATGCGCGAAATGCCTTAAAAATGGCTTTAAAATGGATTTGGAGCATGGAGACGATTATCTCGGGATTGCAAGATAACCAAACAAAACTTTTAGTGGTTTTCTACTTATTTTATTAAATATCATCTCCACCAAACAGGACAAGCTTGCATGTGTTAAAGTTTTGGAGAAAAATGTGTTCATTTCATGTATGCGCAAAATGCCTTTGAAATGGCTTTAAAATGGATTTGGAGCATGGAGACGATTATCTCAGGATGGCAATATAAACAAACGAAACTTTTAGTAGATTTCTACTTATTTTATTAAATATTATCTCCACCAAACAGGACAAGCTTGCATCTGTTATAGTTTTGGAGAAAAATGTGTTCATTTCATGTATGCGCGAAATGCCTTAAAAATGGCTTTAAAATGGATTTGGAGCATGGAGACGATTATCTCGGGATTGCAATATAACCAAACAAAACTTTTAGTGGATTTCTACTTATTTTATTAAATATCATCTCCACCAAACAGGACAAGCTTGCATCTGTTATAGTTTTGGAGAAAAATGTGTTCATTTCATGTATGCGCGAAATGCCTTAAAAATGGCTTTAAAATGGATTTGGAGCATGGAGACAATTATCTCGGGATTGTAAGATAACCAAACAAAACTTTTAGTGGATTTCTACTTATTTTATTAAATATCATCTCCACCAAACAGGACAAGCTTGCATCTGTTATAGTTTTGGAGAAAAATGTGTTCATTTCATGTATGCGCGAAATGCCTTAAAAATGGCTTTAAAATGGATTTGGAGCATGGAGACGATTATCTCGGGATTGCAAGATAACCAAACAAAACTTTTAGTGGATTTCTACTTATTTTATTAAATATCATCTCCACCAAACAGGACAAGCTTGCATGTGTTATAGTTTTGGAGAAAAATGTGTTCATTTCATGTATGCGCAAAATGCCTTTGAAATGGCTTTAAAATGGATTTGGAGCATGGAGACGATTATCTCGGGATTGCAAGATAACCAAACAAAACTTTTAGTGGATTTCTACTTATTTTATTAAATATCATCTCCACCAAACAGGACAAGCTTGCATCTGTTATAGTTTTGGAGAAAAATGTGTTCATTTCATGTATGCGCGAAATGCCTTAAAAATGGCTTTAAAATGGATTTGGAGCATGGAGACGATTATCTCGGGATTGCAAGATAACCAAACAAAACTTTTAGTGGTTTTCTACTTATTTTATTAAATATCATCTCCACCAAACAGGACAAGCTTGCATGTGTTAAAGTTTTGGAGAAAAATGTGTTCATTTCATGTATGCGCAAAATGCCTTTGAAATGGCTTTAAAATGGATTTGGAGCATGGAGACGATTATCTCAGGATGGCAATATAAACAAACGAAACTTTTAGTAGATTTCTACTTATTTTATTAAATATTATCTCCACCAAACAGGACAAGCTTGCATCTGTTATAGTTTTGGAGAAAAATGTGTTCATTTCATGTATGCGCGAAATGCCTTAAAAATGGCTTTAAAATGGATTTGGAGCATGGAGACGATTATCTCGGGATTGCAATATAACCAAACAAAACTTTTAGTGGATTTCTACTTATTTTATTAAATATCATCTCCACCAAACAGGACAAGCTTGCATCTGTTATAGTTTTGGAGAAAAATGTGTTCATTTCATGTATGCGCGAAATGCCTTAAAAATGGCTTTAAAATGGATTTGGAGCATGGAGACGATTATCTCGGGATTGCAAGATAACCAAACAAAACTTTTAGTGGATTTCTACTTATTTTATTAAATATCATCTCCACCAAACAGGACAAGCTTGCATCTGTTATAGTTTTGGAGAAAAATGTGTTCATTTCATGTATGCGCGAAATGCCTTAAAAATGGCTTTAAAATGGATTTGGAGCATGGAGACGATTATCTCGGGATTGCAAGATAACCAAACAAAACTTTTAGTGGATTTCTACTTATTTTATTAAATATCATCTCCACCAAACAGGACAAGCTTGCATCTGTTATAGTTTTGGAGAAAAATGTGTTCATTTCATGTATGCGCGAAATGCCTTAAAAATGGCTTTAAAATGGATTTGGAGCATGGAGACGATTATCTCGGGATTGCAAGATAACCAAACAAAACTTTTAGTGGATTTCTACTTATTTTATTAAATATCATCTCCACCAAACAGGACAAGCTTGCATCTGTTATAGTTTTGGAGAAAAATGTGTTCATTTCATGTATGCGCGAAATGCCTTAAAAATGGCTTTAAAATGGATTTGGAGCATGGAGACGATTATCTCGGGATTGCAAGATAACCAAACAAAACTTTTAGTGGATTTCTACTTATTTTATTAAATATCATCTCCACCAAACAGGACAAGCTTGCATCTGTTATAGTTTTGGAGAAAAATGTGTTCATTTCATGTATGCGCGAAATGCCTTAAAAATGGCTTTAAAATGGATTTGGAGCATGGAGACGATTATCTCGGGATTGCAAGATAACCAAACAAAACTTTTAGTGGATTTCTACTTATTTTATTAAATATCATCTCCACCAAACAGGACAAGCTTGCATCTGTTATAGTTTTGGAGAAAAATGTGTTCATTTCATGTATGCGCGAAATGCCTTAAAAATGGCTTTAAAATGGATTTGGAGCATGGAGACGATTATCTCGGAATTGCAATATAACCAAACAAAACTTTTAGTGGATTTCTACTTATTTTATTAAATATCATCTCCACCAAACAGGACAAGCTTGCATCTGTTATAGTTTTGGAGAAAAATGTGTTCATTTCATGTATGCGCGAAATGCCTTAAAAATGGCTTTAAAATGGATTTGGAGCATGGAGACGATTATCTCGGGATTGCAAGATAACCAAACAAAACTTTTAGTGGATTTCTACTTATTTTATTAAATACCATCTCCACCAAACAGGACAAGCTTGCATCTGTTATAGTTTTGGAGAAAAATGTGTTCATTTCATGTATGCGCGAAATGCCTTAAAAATGGCTTTAAAATGGATTTGGAGCATGGAGACGATTATCTCGGGATTGCAAGATAACCAAACAAAACTTTTAGTGGATTTCTACTTATTTTATTAAATATCATCTCCACCAAACAGGACAAGCTTGCATCTGTTATAGTTTTGGAGAAAAATGTGTTCATTTCATGTATGCGCGAAATGCCTTAAAAATGGCTTTAAAATGGATTTGGAGCATGGAGACGATTATCTCGGGATTGCAAGATAACCAAACAAAACTTTTAGTGGATTTCTACTTATTTTATTAAATATCATCTCCACCAAACAGGACAAGCTTGCATCTGTTATAGTTTTGGAGAAAAATGTGTTCATTTCATGTATGCGCGAAATGCCTTAAAAATGGCTTTAAAATGGATTTGGAGCATGGAGACGATTATCTCGGGATTGCAAGATAACCAAACAAAACTTTTAGTGGATTTCTACTTATTTTATTAAATATCATCTCCACCAAACAGGACAAGCTTGCATCTGTTATAGTTTTGGAGAAAAATGTGTTCATTTCATGTATGCGCGAAATGCCTTAAAAATGGCTTTAAAATGGATTTGGAGCATGGAGACGATTATCTCGGGATTGCAAGATAACCAAACAAAACTTTTAGTGGATTTCTACTTATTTTATTAAATATCATCTCCACCAAACAGGACAAGCTTGCATCTGTTATAGTTTTGGAGAAAAATGTGTTCATTTCATGTATGCGCGAAATGCCTTAAAAATGGCTTTAAAATGGATTTGGAGCATGGAGACGATTATCTCGGGATTGCAAGATAACCAAACAAAACTTTTAGTGGATTTCTACTTATTTTATTAAATATCATCTCCACCAAACAGGACAAGCTTGCATCTGTTATAGTTTTGGAGAAAAATGTGTTGATTTCATGTATGCGCGAAATGCCTTAAAAATGGCTTTAAAATGGATTTGGAGCATGGAGACGATTATCTCGGGATTGCAAGATAACCAAACAAAACTTTTAGTGGATTTCTACTTATTTTATTAAATATCATCTCCACCAAACAGGACAAGCTTGCATCTGTTATAGTTTTGGAGAAAAATGTGTTCATTTCATGTATGCGCGAAATGCCTTAAAAATGGCTTTAAAATGGATTTGGAGCATGGAGACGATTATCTCGGGATTGCAATATAACCAAACAAAACTTTTAGTGGATTTCTACTTATTTTATTAAATATCATCTCCACCAAACAGGACAAGCTTGCATCTGTTATAGTTTTGGAGAAAAATGTGTTCATTTCATGTATGCGCGAAATGCCTTAAAAATGGCTTTAAAATGGATTTGGAGCATGGAGACGATTATCTCGGGATTGCAAGATAACCAAACAAAACTTTTAGTGGATTTCTACTTATTTTATTAAATATCATCTCCACCAAACAGGACAAGCTTGCATCTGTTATAGTTTTGGAGAAAAATGTGTTCATTTCATGTATGCGCGAAATGCCTTAAAAATGGCTTTAAAATGGATTTGGAGCATGGAGACGATTATCTCGGGATTGCAAGATAACCAAACAAAACTTTTAGTGGATTTCTACTTATTTTATTAAATATCATCTCCACCAAACAGGACAAGCTTGCATCTGTTATAGTTTTGGAGAAAAATGTGTTCATTTCATGTATGCGCGAAATGCCTTAAAAATGGCTTTAAAATGGATTTGGAGCATGGAGACGATTATCTCGGGATTGCAAGATAACCAAACAAAACTTTTAGTGGATTTCTACTTATTTTATTAAATATCATCTCCACCAAACAGGACAAGCTTGCATCTGTTATAGTTTTGGAGAAAAATGTGTTCATTTCATGTATGCGCGAAATGCCTTAAAAATGGCTTTAAAATGGATTTGGAGCATGGAGACGATTATCTCGGAATTGCAATATAACCAAACAAAACTTTTAGTGGATTTCTACTTTTTTTATTAAATATCATCTCCACCAAACAGGACAAGCTTGCATCTGTTATAGTTTTGGAGAAAAATGTGTTCATTTCATGTATGCGCGAAATGCCTTAAAAATGGCTTTAAAATGGATTTGGAGCATGGAGACGATTATCTCGGGATTGCAAGATAACCAAACAAAACTTTTAGTGGATTTCTACTTATTTTATTAAATATCATCTCCACCAAACAGGACAAGCTTGCATCTGTTATAGTTTTGGAGAAAAATGTGTTCATTTCATGTATGCGCGAAATGCCTTAAAAATGGCTTTAAAATGGATTTGGAGCATGGAGACGATTATCTCGGGATTGCAAGATAACCAAACAAAACTTTTAGTGGATTTCTACTTATTTTATTAAATATCATCTCCACCAAACAGGACAAGCTTGCATCTGTTATAGTTTTGGAGAAAAATGTGTTCATTTCATGTATGCGCGAAATGCCTTAAAAATGGCTTTAAAATGGATTTGGAGCATGGAGACGATTATCTCGGGATTACAATATAACCAAACAAAACTTTTAGTGGATTTCTACTTATTTTATTAAATATCATCTCCACCAAACAGGACAAGCTTGCATCTGTTATAGTTTTGGAGAAAAATGTGTTCATTTCATGTATGCGCGAAATGCCTTAAAAATGGCTTTAAAATGGATTTGGAGCATGGAGACGATTATCTCGGGATTGTAAGATAACCAAACAAAACTTTTAGTGGATTTCTACTTATTTTATTAAATATCATCTCCACCAAACAGGACAAGCTTGCATCTGTTATAGTTTTGGAGAAAAATGTGTTCATTTCATGTATGCGCGAAATGCCTTAAAAATGGCTTTAAAATGGATTTGGAGCATGGAGACGATTATCTCGGGATTGCAAGATAACCAAACAAAACTTTTAGTGGATTTCTACTTATTTTATTAAATATCATCTCCACCAAACAGGACAAGCTTGCATGTGTTATAGTTTTGGAGAAAAATGTGTTCATTTCATGTATGCGCAAAATGCCTTTGAAATGGCTTTAAAATGGATTTGGAGCATGGAGACGATTATCTCGGGATTGCAAGATAACCAAACAAAACTTTTAGTGGATTTCTACTTATTTTATTAAATATCATCTCCACCAAACAGGACAAGCTTGCATCTGTTATAGTTTTGGAGAAAAATGTGTTCATTTCATGTATGCGCGAAATGCCTTAAAAATGGCTTTAAAATGGATTTGGAGCATGGAGACGATTATCTCGGGATTGCAAGATAACCAAACAAAACTTTTAGTGGTTTTCTACTTATTTTATTAAATATCATCTCCACCAAACAGGACAAGCTTGCATGTGTTATAGTTTTGGAGAAAAATGTGTTCATTTCATGTATGCGCAAAATGCCTTTGAAATGGCTTTAAAATGGATTTGGAGCATGGAGACGATTATCTCAGGATGGCAATATAAACAAACGAAACTTTTAGTAGATTTCTACTTATTTTATTAAATATTATCTCCACCAAACAGGACAAGCTTGCATCTGTTATAGTTTTGGAGAAAAATGTGTTCATTTCATGTATGCGCGAAATGCCTTAAAAATGGCTTTAAAATGGATTTGGAGCATGGAGACGATTATCTCGGGATTGCAATATAACCAAACAAAACTTTTAGTGGATTTCTACTTATTTTATTAAATATCATCTCCACCAAACAGGACAAGCTTGCATCTGTTATAGTTTTGGAGAAAAATGTGTTCATTTCATGTATGCGCGAAATGCCTTAAAAATGGCTTTAAAATGGATTTGGAGCATGGAGACGATTATCTCGGGATTGCAAGATAACCAAACAAAACTTTTAGTGGATTTCTACTTATTTTATTAAATATCATCTCCACCAAACAGGACAAGCTTGCATCTGTTATAGTTTTGGAGAAAAATGTGTTCATTTCATGTATGCGCGAAATGCCTTAAAAATGGCTTTAAAATGGATTTGGAGCATGGAGACGATTATCTCGGGATTGCAATATAACCAAACAAAACTTTTAGTGGATTTCTACTTATTTTATTAAATATCATCTCCACCAAACAGGACAAGCTTGCATGTGTTATAGTTTTGGAGAAAAATGTGTTCATTTCATGTATGCGCAAAATGCCTTTGAAATGGCTTTAAAATGGATTTGGAGCATGGAGACGATTATCTCGGGATTGCAAGATAACCAAACAAAACTTTTAGTGGATTTCTACTTATTTTATTAAATATCATCTCCACCAAACAGGACAAGCTTGCATCTGTTATAGTTTTGGAGAAAAATGTGTTCATTTCATGTATGCGCGAAATGCCTTAAAAATGGCTTTAAAATGGATTTGGAGCATGGAGACGATTATCTCGGGATTGCAAGATAACCAAACAAAACTTTTAGTGGTTTTCTACTTATTTTATTAAATATCATCTCCACCAAACAGGACAAGCTTGCATGTGTTATAGTTTTGGAGAAAAATGTGTTCATTTCATGTATGCGCAAAATGCCTTTGAAATGGCTTTAAAATGGATTTGGAGCATGGAGACGATTATCTCAGGATGGCAATATAAACAAACGAAACTTTTAGTAGATTTCTACTTATTTTATTAAATATTATCTCCACCAAACAGGACAAGCTTGCATCTGTTATAGTTTTGGAGAAAAATGTGTTCATTTCATGTATGCGCGAAATGCCTTAAAAATGGCTTTAAAATGGATTTGGAGCATGGAGACGATTATCTCGGGATTGCAATATAACCAAACAAAACTTTTAGTGGATTTCTACTTATTTTATTAAATATCATCTCCACCAAACAGGACAAGCTTGCATCTGTTATAGTTTTGGAGAAAAATGTGTTCATTTCATGTATGCGCGAAATGCCTTAAAAATGGCTTTAAAATGGATTTGGAGCATGGAGACGATTATCTCGGGTTTGCATATAACCAAACAAAACTTTTAGTGGATTTCTACTTATTTTATTAAATATCATCTCCACCAAACAGGACAAGCTTGCATCTGTTATAGTTTTGGAGAAAAATGTGTTCATTTCATGTATGCGCGAAATGCCTTAAAAATGGCTTTAAATGGATTTGGAGCATGGAGACGATTATCTCGGGATTGCAATATAACCAAACAAAACTTTTAGTGGATTTCTACTTATTTTATTAAATATCATCTCCACCAAACAGGACAAGCTTGCATCTGTTATAGTTTTGGAGAAAAATGTGTTCATTTCATGTATGCGCGAAATGCCTTAAAAATGGCTTTAAAATGGATTTGGAGCATGGAGACGATTATCTCGGGATTGTAAGATAACCAAACAAAACTTTTAGTGGATTTCTACTTATTTTATTAAATATCATCTCCACCAAACAGGACAAGCTGGCATCTGTTATAGTTTTGGAGAAAAATGTGTTCATTTCATGTATGCGCGAAATGCCTTAAAAATGGCTTTAAAATGGATTTGGAGCATGGAGACGATTATCTCGGGATTGCAAGATAACCAAACAAAACTTTTAGTGGATTTCTACTTATTTTATTAAATATCATCTCCACCAAACAGGACAAGCTTGCATCTGTTATAGTTTTGGAGAAAAATGTGTTCATTTCATGTATGCGCGAAATGCCTTAAAAATGGCTTTAAAATGGATTTGGAGCATGGAGACGATTATCTCGGGATTGCAAGATAACCAAACAAAACTTTTAGTGGATTTCTACTTATTTTATTAAATATCATCTCCACCAAACAGGACAAGCTTGCATCTGTTATAGTTTTGGAGAAAAATGTGTTCATTTCATGTATGCGCGAAATGCCTTAAAAATGGCTTTAAAATGGATTTGGAGCATGGAGACGATTATCTCGGGATTGCAAGATAACCAAACAAAACTTTTAGTGGATTTCTACTTATTTTATTAAATATCATCTCCACCAAACAGGACAAGCTTGCATCTGTTATAGTTTTGGAGAAAAATGTGTTCATTTCATGTATGCGCGAAATGCCTTAAAAATGGCTTTAAAATGGATTTGGAGCATGGAGACGATTATCTCGGGATTGCAAGATAACCAAACAAAACTTTTAGTGGATTTCTACTTATTTTATTAAATATCATCTCCACCAAACAGGACAAGCTTGCATCTGTTATAGTTTTGGAGAAAAATGTGTTCATTTCATGTATGCGCGAAATGCCTTAAAAATGGCTTTAAAATGGATTTGGAGCATGGAGACGATTATCTCGGAATTGCAATATAACCAAACAAAACTTTTAGTGGATTTCTACTTATTTTATTAAATATCATCTCCACCAAACAGGACAAGCTTGCATCTGTTATAGTTTTGGAGAAAAATGTGTTCATTTCATGTATGCGCGAAATGCCTTAAAAATGGCTTTAAAATGGATTTGGAGCATGGAGACGATTATCTCGGGATTGCAAGATAACCAAACAAAACTTTTAGTGGATTTCTACTTATTTTATTAAATACCATCTCCACCAAACAGGACAAGCTTGCATCTGTTATAGTTTTGGAGAAAAATGTGTTCATTTCATGTATGCGCGAAATGCCTTAAAAATGGCTTTAAAATGGATTTGGAGCATGGAGACGATTATCTCGGGATTGCAAGATAACCAAACAAAACTTTTAGTGGATTTCTACTTATTTTATTAAATATCATCTCCACCAAACAGGACAAGCTTGCATCTGTTATAGTTTTGGAGAAAAATGTGTTCATTTCATGTATGCGCGAAATGCCTTAAAAATGGCTTTAAAATGGATTTGGAGCATGGAGACGATTATCTCGGGATTGCAATATAACCAAACAAAACTTTTAGTGGATTTCTACTTATTTTATTAAATATCATCTCCACCAAACAGGACAAGCTTGCATCTGTTATAGTTTTGGAGAAAAATGTGTTCATTTCATGTATGCGCGAAATGCCTTAAAAATGGCTTTAAAATGGATTTGGAGCATGGAGACGATTATCTCGGGATTGTAAGATAACCAAACAAAACTTTTAGTGGATTTCTACTTATTTTATTAAATATCATCTCCACCAAACAGGACAAGCTTGCATCTGTTATAGTTTTGGAGAAAAATGTGTTCATTTCATGTATGCGCGAAATGCCTTAAAAATGGCTTTAAAATGGATTTGGAGCATGGAGACGATTATCTCGGGATTGCAAGATAACCAAACAAAACTTTTAGTGGATTTCTACTTATTTTATTAAATATCATCTCCACCAAACAGGACAAGCTTGCATGTGTTATAGTTTTGGAGAAAAATGTGTTCATTTCATGTATGCGCAAAATGCCTTTGAAATGGCTTTAAAATGGATTTGGAGCATGGAGACGATTATCTCGGGATTGCAAGATAACCAAACAAAACTTTTAGTGGATTTCTACTTATTTTATTAAATATCATCTCCACCAAACAGGACAAGCTTGCATCTGTTATAGTTTTGGAGAAAAATGTGTTCATTTCATGTATGCGCGAAATGCCTTAAAAATGGCTTTAAAATGGATTTGGAGCATGGAGACGATTATCTCGGGATTGCAAGATAACCAAACAAAACTTTTAGTGGTTTTCTACTTATTTTATTAAATATCATCTCCACCAAACAGGACAAGCTTGCATGTGTTATAGTTTTGGAGAAAAATGTGTTCATTTCATGTATGCGCAAAATGCCTTTGAAATGGCTTTAAAATGGATTTGGAGCATGGAGACGATTATCTCAGGATGGCAATATAAACAAACGAAACTTTTAGTAGATTTCTACTTATTTTATTAAATATTATCTCCACCAAACAGGACAAGCTTGCATCTGTTATAGTTTTGGAGAAAAATGTGTTCATTTCATGTATGCGCGAAATGCCTTAAAAATGGCTTTAAAATGGATTTGGAGCATGGAGACGATTATCTCGGGATTGCAATATAACCAAACAAAACTTTTAGTGGATTTCTACTTATTTTATTAAATATCATCTCCACCAAACAGGACAAGCTTGCATCTGTTATAGTTTTGGAGAAAAATGTGTTCATTTCATGTATGCGCGAAATGCCTTAAAAATGGCTTTAAAATGGATTTGGAGCATGGAGACGATTATCTCGGGATTGTAAGATAACCAAACAAAACTTTTAGTGGATTTCTACTTATTTTATTAAATATCATCTCCACCAAACAGGACAAGCTTGCATCTGTTATAGTTTTGGAGAAAAATGTGTTCATTTCATGTATGCGCGAAATGCCTTAAAAATGGCTTTAAAATGGATTTGGAGCATGGAGACGATTATCTCGGGATTGCAAGATAACCAAACAAAACTTTTAGTGGATTTCTACTTATTTTATTAAATATCCTCTTCACCAAACAGGACAAGCTTGCATGTGTTATAGTTTTGGAGAAAAATGTGTTCATTTCATGTATGCGCAAAATGCCTTTGAAATGGCTTTAAAATGGATTTGGAGCATGGAGACGATTATCTCGGGATTGCAAGATAACCAAACAAAACTTTTAGTGGATTTCTACTTATTTTATTAAATATCATCTCCACCAAACAGGACAAGCTTGCATCTGTTATAGTTTTGGAGAAAAATGTGTTCATTTCATGTATGCGCGAAATGCCTTAAAAATGGCTTTAAAATGGATTTGGAGCATGGAGACGATTATCTCGGGATTGCAAGATAACCAAACAAAACTTTTAGTGGTTTTCTACTTATTTTATTAAATATCATCTCCACCAAACAGGACAAGCTTGCATGTGTTATAGTTTTGGAGAAAAATGTGTTCATTTCATGTATGCGCAAAATGCCTTTGAAATGGCTTTAAAATGGATTTGGAGCATGGAGACGATTATCTCAGGATGGCAATATAAACAAACGAAACTTTTAGTAGATTTCTACTTATTTTATTAAATATTATCTCCACCAAACAGGACAAGCTTGCATCTGTTATAGTTTTGGAGAAAAATGTGTTCATTTCATGTATGCGCGAAATGCCTTAAAAATGGCTTTAAAATGGATTTGGAGCATGGAGACGATTATCTCGGGATTGCAATATAACCAAACAAAACTTTTAGTGGATTTCTACTTATTTTATTAAATATCATCTCCACCAAACAGGACAAGCTTGCATCTGTTATAGTTTTGGAGAAAAATGTGTTCATTTCATGTATGCGCGAAATGCCTTAAAAATGGCTTTAAAATGGATTTGGAGCATGGAGACGATTATCTCGGGATTGCAAGATAACCAAACAAAACTTTTAGTGGATTTCTACTTATTTTATTAAATATCATCTCCACCAAACAGGACAAGCTTGCATCTGTTATAGTTTTGGAGAAAAATGTGTTCATTTCATGTATGCGCGAAATGCCTTAAAAATGGCTTTAAAATGGATTTGGAGCATGGAGACGATTATCTCGGGATTGCAAGATAACCAAACAAAACTTTTAGTGGATTTCTACTTATTTTATTAAATATCATCTCCACCAAACAGGACAAGCTTGCATCTGTTATAGTTTTGGAGAAAAATGTGTTCATTTCATGTATGCGCGAAATGCCTTAAAAATGGCTTTAAAATGGATTTGGAGCATGGAGACGATTATCTCGGGATTGCAAGATAACCAAACAAAACTTTTAGTGGATTTCTACTTATTTTATTAAATATCATCTCCACCAAACAGGACAAGCTTGCATCTGTTATAGTTTTGGAGAAAAATGTGTTCATTTCATGTATGCGCGAAATGCCTTAAAAATGGCTTTAAAATGGATTTGGAGCATGGAGACGATTATCTCGGGATTGCAATATAAGCAAACAAAACTTTTAGTGGATTTCTACTTATTTTATTAAATATCATCTCCACCAAACAGGACAAGCTTGCATCTGTTATAGTTTTGGAGAAAAATGTGTTCATTTCATGTATGCGCGAAATGCCTTAAAAATGGCTTTAAAATGGATTTGGAGCATGGAGACGATTATCTCGGGATTGCAAGATAACCAAACAAAACTTTTAGTGGATTTCTACTTATTTTATTAAATATCATCTCCACCAAACAGGACAAGCTTGCATGTGTTATAGTTTTGGAGAAAAATGTGTTCATTTCATGTATGCGCAAAATGCCTTTGAAATGGCTTTAAAATGGATTTGGAGCATGGAGACGATTATCTCGGGATTGAAAGATAACCAAACAAAACTTTTAGTGGATTTCTACTTATTTTATTAAATATCATCTCCACCAAACAGGACAAGCTTGCATCTGTTATAGTTTTGGAGAAAAATGTGTTCATTTCATGTATGCGCGAAATGCCTTAAAAATGGCTTTAAAATGGATTTGGAGCATGGAGACGATTATCTCGGGATTGCAAGATAACCAAACAAAACTTTTAGTGGTTTTCTACTTATTTTATTAAATATCATCTCCACCAAACAGGACAAGCTTGCATGTGTTATAGTTTTGGAGAAAAATGTGTTCATTTCATGTATGCGCAAAATGCCTTTGAAATGGCTTTAAAATGGATTTGGAGCATGGAGACGATTATCTCAGGATGGCAATATAAACAAACGAAACTTTTAGTAGATTTCTACTTATTTTATTAAATATTATCTCCACCAAACAGGACAAGCTTGCATCTGTTATAGTTTTGGAGAAAAATGTGTTCATTTCATGTATGCGCGAAATGCCTTAAAAATGGCTTTAAAATGGATTTGGAGCATGGAGACGATTATCTCGGGATTGCAATATAACCAAACAAAACTTTTAGTGGATTTCTACTTATTTTATTAAATATCATCTCCATCAAACAGGACAAGCTTGCATCTGTTATAGTTTTGGAGAAAAATGTGTTCATTTCATGTATGCGCGAAATGCCTTAAAAATGGCTTTAAAATGGATTTGGAGCATGGAGACGATTATCTCGGGATTGCAAGATAACCAAACAAAACTTTTAGTGGATTTCTACTTATTTTATTAAATATCATCTCCACCAAACAGGACAAGCTTGCATCTGTTATAGTTTTGAAGAAAAATGTGTTCATTTCATGTATGCGCGAAATGCCTTAAAAATGGCTTTAAAATGGATTTGGAGCATGGAGACGATTATCTCGGGATTGCAAGATAACCAAACAAAACTTTTAGTGGATTTCTACTTATTTTATTAAATATCATCTCCACCAAACAGGACAAGCTTGCATCTGTTATAGTTTTGGAGAAAAATGTGTTCATTTCATGTATGCGCGAAATGCCTTAAAAATGGCTTTAAAATGGATTTGGAGCATGGAGACGATTATCTCGGGATTGCAAGATAACCAAACAAAACTTTTAGTGGATTTCTACTTATTTTATTAAATATCATCTCCACCAAACAGGACAAGCTTGCATCTGTTATAGTTTTGGAGAAAAATGTGTTCATTTCATGTATGCGCGAAATGCCTTAAAAATGGCTTTAAAATGGATTTGGAGCATGGAGACGATTATCTCGGGATTGCAATATAAGCAAACGAAACTTTTAGTGGATTTCTACTTATTTTATTAAATATCATCTCCACCAAACAGGACAAGCTTGCATCTGTTATAGTTTTGGAGAAAAATGTGTTCATTTCATGTATGCGCGAAATGCCTTAAAAATGGCTTTAAAATGGATTTGGAGCATGGAGACGATTATCTCGGGATTGCAAGATAACCAAACAAAACTTTTAGTGGATTTCTACTTATTTTATTAAATATCATCTCCACCAAACAGGACAAGCTTGCATCTGTTATAGTTTTGGAGAAAAATGTGTTCATTTCATGTATGCGCGAAATGCCTTAAAAATGGCTTTAAAATGGATTTGGAGCATGGAGACGATTATCTCGGGATTGCAAGATAACCAAACAAAACTTTTAGTGGATTTCTACTTATTTTATTAAATATCATCTCCACCAAACAGGACAAGCTTGCATCTGTTATAGTTTTGGAGAAAAATGTGTTCATTTCATGTATGCGCGAAATGCCTTAAAAATGGCTTTAAAATGGATTTGGAGCATGGAGACGATTATCTCGGGATTGCAAGATAACCAAACAAAACTTTTAGTGGATTTCTACTTATTTTATTAAATATCATCTCCACCAAACAGGACAAGCTTGCATCTGTTATAGTTTTGGAGAAAAATGTGTTCATTTCATGTATGCGCGAAATGCCTTAAAAATGGCTTTAAAATGGATTTGGAGCATGGAGACGATTATCTCGGGATTGCAAGATAACCAAACAAAACTTTTAGTGGATTTCTACTTATTTTATTAAATATCATCTCCACCAAACAGGACAAGCTTGCATCTGTTATAGTTTTGGAGAAAAATGTGTTCATTTCATGTATGCGCGAAATGCCTTAAAAATGGCTTTAAAATGGATTTGGAGCATGGAGACGATTATCTCGGGATTGCAATATAACCAAACAAAACTTTTAGTGGATTTCTACTTATTTTATTAAATATCATCTCCACCAAACAGGACAAGCTTGCATCTGTTATAGTTTTGGAGAAAAATGTGTTCATTTCATGTATGCGCGAAATGCCTTAAAAATGGCTTTAAAATGGATTTGGAGCATGGAGACGATTATCTCGGGATTGCAAGATAACCAAACAAAACTTTTAGTGGATTTCTACTTATTTTATTAAATATCATCTCCACCAAACAGGACAAGCTTGCATCTGTTATAGTTTTGGAGAAAAATGTGTTCATTTCATGTATGCGCGAAATGCCTTAAAAATGGCTTTAAAATGGATTTGGAGCATGGAGACGATTATCTCGGGATTGCAAGATAACCAAACAAAACTTTTAGTGGATTTCTACTTATTTTATTAAATATCATCTCCACCAAACAGGACAAGCTTGCATGTGTTATAGTTTTGGAGAAAAATGTGTTCATTTCATGTATGCGCAAAATGCCTTTGAAATGGCTTTAAAATGGATTTGGAGCATGGAGACGATTATCTCGGGATTGCAAGATAACCAAACAAAACTTTTAGTGGATTTCTACTTATTTTATTAAATATCATCTCCACCAAACAGGACAAGCTTGCATCTGTTATAGTTTTGGAGAAAAATGTGTTCATTTCATGTATGCGCGAAATGCCTTAAAAATGGCTTTAAAATGGATTTGGAGCATGGAGACGATTATCTCGGGATTGCAAGATAACCAAACAAAACTTTTAGTGGTTTTCTACTTATTTTATTAAATATCATCTCCACCAAACAGGACAAGCTTGCATGTGTTATAGTTTTGGAGAAAAATGTGTTCATTTCATGTATGCGCAAAATGCCTTTGAAATGGCTTTAAAATGGATTTGGAGCATGGAGACGATTATCTCAGGATGGCAATATAAACAAACGAAACTTTTAGTAGATTTCTACTTATTTTATTAAATATTATCTCCACCAAACAGGACAAGCTTGCATCTGTTATAGTTTTGGAGAAAAATGTGTTCATTTTATGTATGCGCGAAATGCCTTAAAAATGGCTTTAAAATGGATTTGGAGCATGGAGACGATTATCTCGGGATTGCAATATAAGCAAACAAAACTTTTAGTGGATTTCTACTTATTTTATTAAATATCATCTCCACCAAACAGGACAAGCTTGCATCTGTTATAGTTTTGGAGAAAAATGTGTTCATTTCATGTATGCGCGAAATGCCTTAAAAATGGCTTTAAAATGGATTTGGAGCATGGAGACGATTATCTCGGGATTGCAAGATAACCAAACAAAACTTTTAGTGGATTTCTACTTATTTTATTAAATATCATCTCCACCAAACAGGACAAGCTTGCATCTGTTATAGTTTTGGAGAAAAATGTGTTCATTTCATGTATGCGCGAAATGCCTTAAAAATGGCTTTAAAATGGATTTGGAGCATGGAGACGATTATCTCGGGATTGCAAGATAACCAAACAAAACTTTTAGTGGATTTCTACTTATTTTATTAAATATCATCTCCACCAAACAGGACAAGCTTGCATCTGTTATAGTTTTGGAGAAAAATGTGTTCATTTCATGTATGCGCGAAATGCCTTAAAAATGGCTTTAAAATGGATTTGGAGCATGGAGACGATTATCTCGGGATTGCAAGATAACCAAACAAAACTTTTAGTGGATTTCTACTTATTTTATAAAATATCATCTCCACCAAACAGGACAAGCTTGCATCTGTTATAGTTTTGGAGAAAAATGTGTTCATTTCATGTATGCGCGAAATGCCTTAAAAATGGCTTTAAAATGGATTTGGAGCATGGAGACGATTATCTCGGGATTGCAATATAACCAAACAAAACTTTTAGTGGATTTCTACTTATTTTATTAAATATCATCTCCACCAAACAGGACAAGCTTGCATCTGTTATAGTTTTGGAGAAAAATGTGTTCATTTCATGTATGCGCGAAATGCCTTAAAAATGGCTTTAAAATGGATTTGGAGCATGGAGACGATTATCTCGGGATTGCAAGATAACCAAACAAAACTTTTAGTGGATTTCTACTTATTTTATTAAATATCATCTCCACCAAACAGGACAAGCTTGCATCTGTTATAGTTTTGGAGAAAAATGTGTTCATTTCATGTATGCGCGAAATGCCTTAAAAATGGCTTTAAAATGGATTTGGAGCATGGAGACGATTATCTCGGGATTGCAAGATAACCAAACAAAACTTTTAGTGGTTTTCTACTTATTTTATTAAATATCATCTCCACCAAACAGGACAAGCTTGCATGTGTTATAGTTTTGGAGAAAAATGTGTTCATTTCATGTATGCGCAAAATGCCTTTGAAATGGCTTTAAAATGGATTTGGAGCATGGAGACGATTATCTCAGGATGGCAATATAAACAAACGAAACTTTTAGTAGATTTCTACTTATTTTATTAAATATTATCTCCACCAAACAGGACAAGCTTGCATCTGTTATAGTTTTGGAGAAAAATGTGTTCATTTCATGTATGCGCGAAATGCCTTAAAAATGGCTTTAAAATGGATTTGGAGCATGGAGACGATTATCTCGGGATTGCAATATAACCAAACAAAACTTTTAGTGGATTTCTACTTATTTTATTAAATATCATCTCCACCAAACAGGACAAGCTTGCATCTGTTATAGTTTTGGAGAAAAATGTGTTCATTTCATGTATGCGCGAAATGCCTTAAAAATGGCTTTAAAATGGATTTGGAGCATGGAGACGATTATCTCGGGATTGCAAGATAACCAAACAAAACTTTTAGTGGATTTCTACTTATTTTATTAAATATCATCTCCACCAAACAGGACAAGCTTGCATCTGTTATAGTTTTGGAGAAAAATGTGTTCATTTCATGTATGCGCGAAATGCCTTAAAAATGGCTTTAAAATGGATTTGGAGCATGGAGACGATTATCTCGGGATTGCAAGATAACCAAACAAAACTTTTAGTGGATTTCTACTTATTTTATTAAATATCATCTCCACCAAACAGGACAAGCTTGCATCTGTTATAGTTTTGGAGAAAAATGTGTTCATTTCATGTATGCGCGAAATGCCTTAAAAATGGCTTTAAAATGGATTTGGAGCATGGAGACGATTATCTCGGGATTGCAAGATAACCAAACAAAACTTTTAGTATATTTCTACTTATTTTATTAAATATAATCTCCACCAAACAGGACAAGCTTGCATCTGTTATAGTTTTGGAGAAAAATGTGTTCATTTCATGTATGCGCGAAATGCCTTAAAAATGGCTTTAAAATGGATTTGGAGCATGGAGACGATTATCTCGGGATTGCAATATAACCAAACAAAACTTTTAGTGGATTTCTACTTATTTTATTAAATATCATCTCCACCAAACAGGACAAGCTTGCATCTGTTATAGTTTTGGAGAAAAATGTGTTCATTTCATGTATGCGCGAAATGCCTTAAAAATGGCTTTAAAATGGATTTGGAGCATGGAGACGATTATCTCGGGATTGCAAGATAACCAAACAAAACTTTTAGTGGATTTCTACTTATTTTATTAAATATCATCTCCACCAAACAGGACAAGCTTGCATCTGTTATAGTTTTGGAGAAAAATGTGTTCATTTCATGTATGCGCGAAATGCCTTAAAAATGGCTTTAAAATGGATTTGGAGCATGGAGACGATTATCTCGGGATTGCAAGATAACCAAACAAAACTTTTAGTGGATTTCTACTTATTTTATTAAATATCATCTCCACCAAACAGGACAAGCTTGCATCTGTTATAGTTTTGGAGAAAAATGTGTTCATTTCATGTATGCGCGAAATGCCTTAAAAATGGCTTTAAAATGGATTTGGAGCATGGAGACGATTATCTCGGGATTGCAAGATAACCAAACAAAACTTTTAGTGGATTTCTACTTATTTTATTAAATATCATCTCCACCAAACAGGACAAGCTTGCATCTGTTATAGTTTTGGAGAAAAATGTGTTCATTTCATGTATGCGCGAAATGCCTTAAAAATGGCTTTAAAATTGATTTGGAGCATGGAGACGATTATCTCGGGATTGCAATATAAGCAAACAAAACTTTTAGTGGATTTCTACTTATTTTATTAAATATCATCTCCACCAAACAGGACAAGCTTGCATCTGTTATAGTTTTGGAGAAAAATGTGTTCATTTCATGTATGCGCGAAATGCCTTAAAAATGGCTTTAAAATGGATTTGGAGCATGGAGACGATTATCTCGGGATTGCAAGATAACCAAACAAAACTTTTAGTGGATTTCTACTTATTTTATTAAATATCATCTCCACCAAACAGGACAAGCTTGCATCTGTTATAGTTTTGGAGAAAAATGTGTTCATTTCATGTATGCGCGAAATGCCTTAAAAATGGCTTTAAAATGGATTTGGAGCATGGAGACGATTATCTCGGGATTGCAAGATAACCAAACAAAACTTTTAGTGGATTTCTACTTATTTTATTAAATATCATCTCCACCAAACAGGACAAGCTTGCATCTGTTATAGTTTTGGAGAAAAATGTGTTCATTTCATGTATGCGCGAAATGCCTTAAAAATGGCTTTAAAATGGATTTGGAGCATGGAGACGATTATCTCGGGATTGCAAGATAACCAAACAAAACTTTTAGTGGATTTCTACTTATTTTATTAAATATCATCTCCACCAAACAGGACAAGCTTGCATCTGTTATAGTTTTGGAGAAAAATGTGTTCATTTCATGTATGCGCGAAATGCCTTAAAAATGGCTTTAAAATGGATTTGGAGCATGGAGACGATTATCTCGGGATTGCAATATAACCAAACAAAACTTTTAGTGGATTTCTACTTATTTTATTAAATATCATCTCCACCAAACAGGACAAGCTTGCATCTGTTATAGTTTTGGAGAAAAATGTGTTCATTTCATGTATGCGCGAAATGCCTTAAAAATGGCTTTAAAATGGATTTGGAGCATGGAGACGATTATCTCGGGATTGCAAGATAACCAAACAAAACTTTTAGTGGATTTCTACTTATTTTATTAAATATCATCTCCACCAAACAGGACAAGCTTGCATCTGTTATAGTTTTGGAGAAAAATGTGTTCATTTCATGTATGCGCGAAATGCCTTAAAAATGGCTTTAAAATGGATTTGGAGCATGGAGACGATTATCTCGGGATTGCAAGATAACCAAACAAAACTTTTAGTGGATTTCTACTTATTTTATTAAATATCATCTCCACCAAACAGGACAAGCTTGCATGTGTTATAGTTTTGGAGAAAAATGTGTTCATTTCATGTATGCGCAAAATGCCTTTGAAATGGCTTTAAAATGGATTTGGAGCATGGAGACGATTATCTCGGGATTGCAAGATAACCAAACAAAACTTTTAGTGGATTTCTACTTATTTTATTAAATATCATCTCCACCAAACAGGACAAGCTTGCATCTGTTATAGTTTTGGAGAAAAATGTGTTCATTTCATGTATGCGCGAAATGCCTTAAAAATGGCTTTAAAATGGATTTGGAGCATGGAGACGATTATCTCGGGATTGCAAGATAACCAAACAAAACTTTTAGTGGTTTTCTACTTATTTTATTAAATATCATCTCCACCAAACAGGACAAGCTTGCATGTGTTATAGTTTTGGAGAAAAATGTGTTCATTTCATGTATGCGCAAAATGCCTTTGAAATGGCTTTAAAATGGATTTGGAGCATGGAGACGATTATCTCAGGATGGCAATATAAACAAACGAAACTTTTAGTAGATTTCTACTTATTTTATTAAATATTATCTCCACCAAACAGGACAAGCTTGCATCTGTTATAGTTTTGGAGAAAAATGTGTTCATTTTATGTATGCGCGAAATGCCTTAAAAATGGCTTTAAAATGGATTTGGAGCATGGAGACGATTATCTCGGGATTGCAATATAACCAAACAAAACTTTTAGTGGATTTCTACTTATTTTATTAAATATCATCTCCACCAAACAGGACAAGCTTGCATCTGTTATAGTTTTGGAGAAAAATGTGTTCATTTCATGTATGCGCGAAATGCCTTAAAAATGGCTTTAAAATGGATTTGGAGCATGGAGACGATTATCTCGGGATTGCAAGATAACCAAACAAAACTTTTAGTGGATTTCTACTTATTTTATTAAATATCATCTCCACCAAACAGGACAAGCTTGCATCTGTTATAGTTTTGGAGAAAAATGTGTTCATTTCATGTATGCGCGAAATGCCTTAAAAATGGCTTTAAAATGGATTTGGAGCATGGAGACGATTATCTCGGGATTGCAAGATAACCAAACAAAACTTTTAGTGGATTTCTACTTATTTTATTAAATATCATCTCCACCAAACAGGACAAGCTTGCATCTGTTATAGTTTTGGAGAAAAATGTGTTCATTTCATGTATGCGCGAAATGCCTTAAAAATGGCTTTAAAATGGATTTGGAGCATGGAGACGATTATCTCGGGATTGCAAGATAACCAAACAAAACTTTTAGTGGATTTCTACTTATTTTATAAAATATCATCTCCACCAAACAGGACAAGCTTGCATCTGTTATAGTTTTGGAGAAAAATGTGTTCATTTCATGTATGCGCGAAATGCCTTAAAAATGGCTTTAAAATGGATTTGGAGCATGGAGACGATTATCTCGGGATTGCAATATAACCAAACAAAACTTTTAGTGGATTTCTACTTATTTTATTAAATATCATCTCCACCAAACAGGACAAGCTTGCATCTGTTATAGTTTTGGAGAAAAATGTGTTCATTTCATGTATGCGCGAAATGCCTTAAAAATGGCTTTAAAATGGATTTGGAGCATGGAGACGATTATCTCGGGATTGCAAGATAACCAAACAAAACTTTTAGTGGATTTCTACTTATTTTATTAAATATCATCTCCACCAAACAGGACAAGCTTGCATCTGTTATAGTTTTGGAGAAAAATGTGTTCATTTCATGTATGCGCGAAATGCCTTAAAAATGGCTTTAAAATGGATTTGGAGCATGGAGACGATTATCTCGGGATTGCAAGATAACCAAACAAAACTTTTAGTGGTTTTCTACTTATTTTATTAAATATCATCTCCACCAAACAGGACAAGCTTGCATGTGTTATAGTTTTGGAGAAAAATGTGTTCATTTCATGTATGCGCAAAATGCCTTTGAAATGGCTTTAAAATGGATTTGGAGCATGGAGACGATTATCTCAGGATGGCAATATAAACAAACGAAACTTTTAGTAGATTTCTACTTATTTTATTAAATATTATCTCCACCAAACAGGACAAGCTTGCATCTGTTATAGTTTTAGAGAAAAATGTGTTCATTTCATGTATGCGCGAAATGCCTTAAAAATGGCTTTAAAATGGATTTGGAGCATGGAGACGATTATCTCGGGATTGCAATATAACCAAACAAAACTTTTAGTGGATTTCTACTTATTTTATTAAATATCATCTCCACCAAACAGGACAAGCTTGCATCTGTTATAGTTTTGGAGAAAAATGTGTTCATTTCATGTATGCGCGAAATGCCTTAAAAATGGCTTTAAAATGGATTTGGAGCATGGAGACGATTATCTCGGGATTGCAAGATAACCAAACAAAACTTTTAGTGGATTTCTACTTATTTTATTAAATATCATCTCCACCAAACAGGACAAGCTTGCATCTGTTATAGTTTTGGAGAAAAATGTGTTCATTTCATGTATGCGCGAAATGCCTTAAAAATGGCTTTAAAATGGATTTGGAGCATGGAGACGATTATCTCGGTATTGCAAGATAACCAAACAAAACTTTTAGTGGATTTCTACTTATTTTATTAAATATCATCTCCACCAAACAGGACAAGCTTGCATCTGTTATAGTTTTGGAGAAAAATGTGTTCATTTCATGTATGCGCGAAATGCCTTAAAAATGGCTTTAAAATGGATTTGGAGCATGGAGACGATTATCTCGGGATTGCAAGATAACCAAACAAAACTTTTAGTGGATTTCTACTTATTTTATTAAATATCATCTCCACCAAACAGGACAAGCTTGCATCTGTTATAGTTTTGGAGAAAAATGTGTTCATTTCATGTATGCGCGAAATGCCTTAAAAATGGCTTTAAAATGGATTTGGAGCATGGAGACGATTATCTCGGGATTGCAATATAACCAAACAAAACTTTTAGTGGATTTCTACTTATTTTATTAAATATCATCTCCACCAAACAGGACAAGCTTGCATCTGTAATAGTTTTGGAGAAAAATGTGTTCATTTCATGTATGCGCGAAATGCCTTAAAAATGGCTTTAAAATGGATTTGGAGCATGGAGACGATTATCTCGGGATTGCAAGATAACCAAACAAAACTTTTAGTGGATTTCTACTTATTTTATTAAATATCATCTCCACCAAACAGGACAAGCTTGCATCTGTTATAGTTTTGGAGAAAAATGTGTTCATTTCATGTATGCGCGAAATGCCTTAAAAATGGCTTTAAAATGGATTTGGAGCATGGAGACGATTATCTCGGGATTGCAAGATAACCAAACAAAACTTTTAGTGGATTTCTACTTATTTTATTAAATATCATCTCCACCAAACAGGACAAGCTTGCATCTGTTATAGTTTTGGAGAAAAATGTGTTCATTTCATGTATGCGCGAAATGCCTTAAAAATGGCTTTAAAATGGATTTGGAGCATGGAGACGATTATCTCGGGATTGCAAGATAACCAAACAAAACTTTTAGTGGATTTCTACTTATTTTATTAAATATCATCTCCACCAAACAGGACAAGCTTGCATCTGTTATAGTTTTGGAGAAAAATGTGTTCATTTCATGTATGCGCGAAATGCCTTAAAAATGGCTTTAAAATGGATTTGGAGCATGGAGACGATTATCTCGGGATTGCAATATAACCAAACAAAACTTTTAGTGGATTTCTACTTATTTTATTAAATATCATCTCCACCAAACAGGACAAGCTTGCATCTGTTATAGTTTTGGAGAAAAATGTGTTCATTTCATGTATGCGCGAAATGCCTTAAAAATGGCTTTAAAATGGATTTGGAGCATGGAGACGATTATCTCGGGATTGCAAGATAACCAAACAAAACTTTTAGTGGATTTCTACTTATTTTATTAAATATCATCTCCACCAAACAGGACAAGCTTGCATCTGTTATAGTTTTGGAGAAAAATGTGTTCATTTCATGTATGCGCGAAATGCCTTAAAAATGGCTTTAAAATGGATTTGGAGCATGGAGACGATTATCTCGGGATTGCAAGATAACCAAACAAAACTTTTAGTGGATTTCTACTTATTTTATTAAATATCATCTCCACCAAACAGGACAAGCTTGCATCTGTTATAGTTTTGGAGAAAAATGTGTTCATTTCATGTATGCGCGAAATGCCTTAAAAATGGCTTTAAAATGGATTTGGAGCATGGAGACGATTATCTCGGGATTGCAAGATAACCAAACAAAACTTTTAGTGGATTTCTACTTATTTTATTAAATATCATCTCCACCAAACAGGACAAGCTTGCATCTGTTATAGTTTTGGAGAAAAATGTGTTCATTTCATGTATGCGCGAAATGCCTTAAAAATGGCTTTAAAATGGATTTGGAGCATGGAGACGATTATCTCGGGATTGCAATATAACCAAACAAAACTTTTAGTGGATTTCTACTTATTTTATTAAATATCATCTCCACCAAACAGGACAAGCTTGCATCTGTTATAGTTTTGGAGAAAAATGTGTTCATTTCATGTATGCGCGAAATGCCTTAAAAATGGCTTTAAAATGGATTTGGAGCATGGAGACGATTATCTCGGGATTGCAAGATAACCAAACAAAACTTTTAGTGGATTTCTACTTATTTTATTAAATATCATCTCCGCCAAACAGGACAAGCTTGCATCTGTTATAGTTTTGGAGAAAAATGTGTTCATTTCATGTATGCGCGAAATGCCTTAAAAATGGCTTTAAAATGGATTTGGAGCATGGAGACGATTATCTCGGGATTGCAAGATAATCAAACAAAACTTTTAGTGGATTTCTACTTATTTTATTAAATATCATCTCCACCAAACAGGACAAGCTTGCATCTGTTATAGTTTTGGAGAAAAATGTGTTCATTTCATGTATGCGCGAAATGCCTTAAAAATGGCTTTAAAATGGATTTGGAGCATGGAGACGATTATCTCGGGATTGCAAGATAACCAAACAAAACTTTTAGTGGATTTCTACTTATTTTATTAAATATCATCTCCACCAAACAGGACAAGCTTGCATCTGTTATAGTTTTGGAGAAAAATGTGTTCATTTCATGTATGCGCGAAATGCCTTAAAAATGGCTTTAAAATGGATTTGGAGCATGGAGACGATTATCTCGGGATTGCAAGATAACCAAACAAAACGTTTAGTGGATTTCTACTTATTTTATTAAATATCATCTCCACCAAACAGGACAAGCTTGCATCTGTTATAGTTTTGGAGAAAAATGTGTTCATTTCATGTATGCGCGAAATGCCTTAAAAATGGCTTTAAAATGGATTTGGAGCATGGAGACGATTATCTCGGGATTGCAATATAACCAAACAAAACTTTTAGTGGATTTCTACTTATTTTATTAAATATCATCTCCACCAAACAGGACAAGCTTGCATCTGTTATAGTTTTGGAGAAAAATGTGTTCATTTCATGTATGCGCGAAATGCCTTAAAAATGGCTTTAAAATGGATTTGGAGCATGGAGACGATTATCTCGGGATTGCAAGATAACCAAACAAAACTTTTAGTGGATTTCTACTTATTTTATTAAATATCATCTCCACCAAACAGGACAAGCTTGCATCTGTTATAGTTTTGGAGAAAAATGTGTTCATTTCATGTATGCGCGAAATGCCTTAAAAATGGCTTTAAAATGGATTTGGAGCATGGAGACGATTATCTCGGGATTGCAAGATAACCAAACAAAACTTTTAGTGGATTTCTACTTATTTTATTAAATATCATCTCCACCAAACAGGACAAGCTTGCATCTGTTATAGTTTTGGAGAAAAATGTGTTCATTTCATGTATGCGCGAAATGCCTTAAAAATGGCTTTAAAATGGATTTGGAGCATGGAGACGATTATCTCGGGATTGCAATATAACCAAACAAAACTTTTAGTGGATTTCTACTTATTTTATTAAATATCATCTCCACCAAACAGGACAAGCTTGCATCTGTTATAGTTTTGGAGAAAAATGTGTTCATTTCATGTATGCGCGAAATGCCTTAAAAATGGCTTTAAAATGGATTTGGAGCATGGAGACGATTATCTCGGGATTGCAAGATAACCAAACAAAACTTTTAGTGGATTTCTACTTATTTTATTAAATATCATCTCCACCAAACAGGACAAGCTTGCATCTGTTATAGTTTTGGAGAAAAATGTGTTCATTTCATGTATGCGCGAAATGCCTTAAAAATGGCTTTAAAATGGATTTGGAGCATGGAGACGATTATCTCGGGATTGCAAGATAACCAAACAAAACTTTTAGTGGATTTCTACTTATTTTATTAAATATCATCTCCACCAAACAGGACAAGCTTGCATCTGTTATAGTTTTGGAGAAAAATGTGTTCATTTCATGTATGCGCGAAATGCCTTAAAAATGGCTTTAAAATGGATTTGGAGCATGGAGACGATTATCTCGGGATTGCAAGATAACCAAACAAAACTTTTAGTGGATTTCTACTTATTTTATTAAATATCTCCACCAAACAGGACAAGCTTGCATCTGTTATAGTTTTGGAGAAAAATGTGTTCATTTCATGTATGCGCGAAATGCCTTAAAAATGGCTTTAAAATGGATTTGGAGCATGGAGACGATTATCTCGGGATTGCAAGATAACCAAACAAAACTTTTAGTGGATTTCTACTTATTTTATTAAATATCATCTCCACCAAACAGGACAAGCTTGCATCTGTTATAGTTTTGGAGAAAAATGTGTTCATTTCATGTATGCGCGAAATGCCTTAAAAATGGCTTTAAAATGGATTTGGAGCATGGAGACGATTATCTCGGGATTGCAATATAACCAAACAAAACTTTTAGTGGATTTCTACTTATTTTATTAAATATCATCTCCACCAAACAGGACAAGCTTGCATCTGTTATAGTTTTGGAGAAAAATGTGTTCATTTCATGTATGCGCGAAATGCCTTAAAAATGGCTTTAAAATGGATTTGGAGCATGGAGACGATTATCTCGGGATTGCAAGATAACCAAACAAAACTTTTAGTGGATTTCTACTTATTTTATTAAATATCATCTCCACCAAACAGGACAAGCTTGCATCTGTTATAGTTTTGGAGAAAAATGTGTTCATTTCATGTATGCGCGAAATGCCTTAAAAATGGCTTTAAAATGGATTTGGAGCATGGAGACGATTATCTCGGGATTGCAAGATAACCAAACAAAACTTTTAGTGGATTTCTACTTATTTTATTAAATATCATCTCCACCAAACAGGACAAGCTTGCATCTGTTATAGTTTTGGAGAAAAATGTGTTCATTTCATGTATGCGCGAAATGCCTTAAAAATGGCTTTAAAATGGATTTGGAGCATGGAGACGATTATCTCGGGATTGCAAGATAACCAAACAAAACTTTTAGTGGATTTCTACTTATTTTATTAAATATCATTTCCACCAAACAGGACAAGCTTGCATCTGTTATAGTTTTGGAGAAAAATGTGTTCATTTCATGTATGCGCGAAATGCCTTAAAAATGGCTTTAAAATGGATTTGGAGCATGGAGACGATTATCTCGGGATTGCAAGATAACCAAACAAAACTTTTAGTGGATTTCTACTTATTTTATTAAATATCATCTCCACCAAACAGGACAAGCTTGCATCTGTTATAGTTTTGGAGAAAAATGTGTTCATTTCATGTATGCGCGAAATGCCTTAAAAATGGCTTTAAAATGGATTTGGAGCATGGAGACGATTATCTCGGGATTGCAATATAACCAAACAAAACTTTTAGTGCATTTCTACTTATTTTATTAAATATCATCTCCACCAAACAGGACAAGCTTGCATCTGTTATAGTTTTGGAGAAAAATGTGTTCATTTCATGTATGCGCGAAATGCCTTAAAAATGGCTTTAAAATGGATTTGGAGCATGGAGACGATTATCTCGGGATTGCAAGATAACCAAACAAAACTTTTAGTGGATTTCTACTTATTTTATTAAATATCATCTCCACCAAACAGGACAAGCTTGCATCTGTTATAGTTTTGGAGAAAAATGTGTTCATTTCATGTATGCGCGAAATGCCTTAAAAATGGCTTTAAAATGGATTTGGAGCATGGAGACGATTATCTCGGGATTGCAAGATAACCAAACAAAACTTTTAGTGGATTTCTACTTATTTTATTAAATATCATCTCCACCAAATAGGACAAGCTTGCATCTGGTATAGTTTTGGAGAAAAATGTGTTCATTTCATGTATGCGCGAAATGCCTTAAAAATGGCTTTAAAATGGATTTGGAGCATGGAGACGATTATCTCGGGATTGCAAGATAACCAAACAAAACTTTTAGTGGATTTCTACTTATTTTATTAAATATCATCTCCACCAAACAGGACAAGCTTGCATCTGTTATAGTTTTGGAGAAAAATGTGTTCATTTCATGTATGCGCGAAATGCCTTAAAAATGGCTTTAAAATGGATTTGGAGCATGGAGACGATTATCTCGGGATTGCAAGATAACCAAACAAAACTTTTAGTGGATTTCTACTTATTTTATTAAATATCATCTCCACCAAACAGGACAAGCTTGCATCTGTTATAGTTTTGGAGAAAAATGTGTTCATTTCATGTATGCGCGAAATGCCTTAAAAATGGCTTTAAAATGGATTTGGAGCATGGAGACGATTATCTCGGGATTGCAATATAACCAAACAAAACTTTTAGTGGATTTCTACTTATTTTATTAAATATCATCTCCACCAAACAGGACAAGCTTGCATCTGTTATAGTTTTGGAGAAAAATGTGTTCATTTCATGTATGCGCGAAATGCCTTAAAAATGGCTTTAAAATGGATTTGGAGCATGGAGACGATTATCTCGGGATTGCAAGATAACCAAACAAAACTTTTAGTGGATTTCTACTTATTTTATTAAATATCATCTCCACCAAACAGGACAAGCTTGCATCTGTTATAGTTTTGGAGAAAAATGTGTTCATTTCATGTATGCGCGAAATGCCTTAAAAATGGCTTTAAAATGGATTTGGAGCATGGAGACGATTATCTCGGGATTGCAAGATAACCAAACAAAACTTTTAGTGGATTTCTACTTATTTTATTAAATATCATCTCCACCAAACAGGACAAGCTTGCATCTGTTATAGTTTTGGAGAAAAATGTGTTCATTTCATGTATGCGCGAAATGCCTTAAAAATGGCTTTAAAATGGATTTGGAGCATGGAGACGATTATCTCGGGATTGCAAGATAACCAAACAAAACTTTTAGTGGATTTCTACTTATTTTATTAAATATCATCTCCACCAAACAGGACAAGCTTGCATCTGTTATAGTTTTGGAGAAAAATGTGTTCATTTCATGTATGCGCGAAATGCCTTAAAAATGGCTTTAAAATGGATTTGGAGCATGGAGACGATTATCTCGGGATTGCAATATAACCAAACAAAACTTTTAGTGGATTTCTACTTATTTTATTAAATATCATCTCCACCAAACAGGACAAGCTTGCATCTGTTATAGTTTTGGAGAAAAATGTGTTCATTTCATGTATGCGCGAAATGCCTTAAAAATGGCTTTAAAATGGATTTGGAGCATGGAGACGATTATCTCGGGATTGCAAGATAACCAAACAAAACTTTTAGTGGATTTCTACTTATTTTATTAAATATCATCTCCACCAAACAGGACAAGCTTGCATCTGTTATAGTTTTGGAGAAAAATGTGTTCATTTCATGTATGCGCGAAATGCCTTAAAAATGGCTTTAAAATGGATTTGGAGCATAGAGACGATTATCTCGGGATTGCAAGATAACCAAACAAAACTTTTAGTGGATTTCTACTTATTTTATTAAATATCATCTCCACCAAACAGGACAAGCTTGCATCTGTTATAGTTTTGGAGAAAAATGTGTTCATTTCATGTATGCGCGAAATGCCTTAAAAATGGCTTTAAAATGGATTTGGAGCATGGAGACGATTATCTCGGGATTGCAAGATAACCAAACAAAACTTTTAGTGGATTTCTACTTATTTTATTAAATATCATCTCCACCAAACAGGACAAGCTTGCATCTGTTATAGTTTTGGAGAAAAATGTGTTCATTTCATGTATGCGCGAAATGCCTTAAAAATGGCTTTAAAATGGATTTGGAGCATGGAGACGATTATCTCGGGATTGCAAGATAACCAAACAAAACTTTTAGTGGATTTCTACTTATTTTATTAAATATCATCTCCACCAAACAGGACAAGCTTGCATCTGTTATAGTTTTGGAGAAAAATGTGTTCATTTCATGTATGCGCGAAATGCCTTAAAAATGGCTTTAAAATGGATTTGGAGCATGGAGACGATTATCTCGGGATTGCAAGATAACCAAACAAAACTTTTAGTGGATTTCTACTTATTTTATTAAATATCATCTCCACCAAACAGGACAAGCTTGCATCTGTTATAGTTTTGGAGAAAAATGTGTTCATTTCATGTATGCGCGAAATGCCTTAAAAATGGCTTTAAAATGGATTTGGAGCATGGAGACGATTATCTCGGGATTGCAAGATAACCAAACAAAACTTTTAGTGGATTTCTACTTATTTTATTAAATATCATCTCCACCAAACAGGACAAGCTTGCATCTGTTATAGTTTTGGAGAAAAATGTGTTCATTTCATGTATGCGCGAAATGCCTTAAAAATGGCTTTAAAATGGATTTGGAGCATGGAGACGATTATCTCGGGATTGCAAGATAACCAAACAAAACTTTTAGTGGATTTCTACTTATTTTATTAAATATCATTTCCACCAAACAGGACAAGCTTGCATCTGTTATAGTTTTGGAGAAAAATGTGTTCATTTCATGTATGCGCGAAATGCCTTAAAAATGGCTTTAAAATGGATTTGGAGCATGGAGACGATTATCTCGGGATTGCAATATAACCAAACAAAACTTTTAGTGGATTTCTACTTATTTTATTAAATATCATCTCCACCAAACAGGACAAGCTTGCATCTGTTATAGTTTTGGAGAAAAATGTGTTCATTTCATGTATGCGCGAAATGCCTTAAAAATGGCTTTAAAATGGATTTGGAGCATGGAGACGATTATCTCGGGATTGCAAGATAACCAAACAAAACTTTTAGTGGATTTCTACTTATTTTATTAAATATCATCTCCACCAAACAGGACAAGCTTGCATCTGTTATAGTTTTGGAGAAAAATGTGTTCATTTCATGTATGCGCGAAATGCCTTAAAAATGGCTTTAAAATGGATTTGGAGCATGGAGACGATTATCTCGGGATTGCAAGATAACCAAACAAAACTTTTAGTGGATTTCTACTTATTTTATTAAATATCATCTCCACCAAACAGGACAAGCTTGCATCTGTTATAGTTTTGGAGAAAAATGTGTTCATTTCATGTATGCGCGAAATGCCTTAAAAATGGCTTTAAAATGGATTTGGAGCATGGAGACGATTATCTCGGGATTGCAAGATAACCAAACAAAACTTTTAGTGGATTTCTACTTATTTTATTAAATATCATCTCCACCAAACAGGACAAGCTTGCATCTGTTATAGTTTTGGAGAAAAATGTGTTCATTTCATGTATGCGCGAAATGCCTTAAAAATGGCTTTAAAATGGATTTGGAGCATGGAGACGATTATCTCGGGATTGCAAGATAACCAAACAAAACTTTTAGTGGATTTCTACTTATTTTATTAAATATCATCTCCACCAAACAGGACAAGCTTGCATCTGTTATAGTTTTGGAGAAAAATGTGTTCATTTCATGTATGCGCGAAATGCCTTAAAAATGGCTTTAAAATGGATTTGGAGCATGGAGACGATTATCTCGGGATTGCAATATAACCAAACAAAACTTTTAGTGATTTCTACTTATTTTATTAAATATCATCTCCACCAAACAGGACAAGCTTGCATCTGTTATAGTTTTGGAGAAAAATGTGTTCATTTCATGTATGCGCGAAATGCCTTAAAAATGGCTTTAAAATGGATTTGGAGCATGGAGACGATTATCTCGGGATTGCAATATAACCAAACAAAACTTTTAGTGGATTTCTACTTATTTTATTAAATATCATCTCCACCAAACAGGACAAGCTTGCATCTGTTATAGTTTTGGAGAAAAATGTGTTCATTTCATGTATGCGCGAAATGCCTTAAAAATGGCTTTAAAATGGATTTGGAGCATGGAGACGATTATCTCGGGATTGCAAGATAACCAAACAAAACTTTTAGTGGATTTCTACTTATTTTATTAAATATCATCTCCACCAAACAGGACAAGCTTGCATCTGTTATAGTTTTGGAGAAAAATGTGTTCATTTCATGTATGCGCGAAATGCCTTAAAAATGGCTTTAAAATGGATTTGGAGCATGGAGACGATTATCTCGGGATTGCAAGATAACCAAACAAAACTTTTAGTGGATTTCTACTTATTTTATTAAATATCATCTCCACCAAACAGGACAAGCTTGCATCTGTTATAGTTTTGGAGAAAAATGTGTTCATTTCATGTATGCGCGAAATGCCTTAAAAATGGCTTTAAAATGGATTTGGAGCATGGAGACGATTATCTCGGGATTGCAATATAACCAAACAAAACTTTTAGTGGATTTCTACTTATTTTATTAAATATCATCTCCACCAAACAGGACAAGCTTGCATCTGTTATAGTTTTGGAGAAAAATGTGTTCATTTCATGTATGCGCGAAATGCCTTAAAAATGGCTTTAAAATGGATTTGGAGCATAGAGACGATTATCTCGGGATTGCAAGATAACCAAACAAAACTTTTAGTGGATTTCTACTTATTTTATTAAATATCATCTCCACCAAACAGGACAAGCTTGCATCTGTTATAGTTTTGGAGAAAAATGTGTTCATTTCATGTATGCGCGAAATGCCTTAAAAATGGCTTTAAAATGGATTTGGAGCATGGAGACGATTATCTCGGGATTGCAAGATAACCAAACAAAACTTTTAGTGGATTTCTACTTATTTTATTAAATATCATCTCCACCAAACAGGACAAGCTTGCATCTGTTATAGTTTTGGAGAAAAATGTGTTCATTTCATGTATGCGCGAAATGCCTTAAAAATGGCTTTAAAATGGATTTGGAGCATGGAGACGATTATCTCGGGATTGCAAGATAACCAAACAAAACTTTTAGTGGATTTCTACTTATTTTATTAAATATCATCTCCACCAAACAGGACAAGCTTGCATCTGTTATAGTTTTGGAGAAAAATGTGTTCATTTCATGTATGCGCGAAATGCCTTAAAAATGGCTTTAAAATGGATTTGGAGCATGGAGACGAATTATCTCGGGATTGCAAGATAACCAAACAAAACTTTTAGTGGATTTCTACTTATTTTATTAAATATCATCTCCACCAAACAGGACAAGCTTGCATCTGTTATAGTTTTGGAGAAAAATGTGTTCATTTCATGTATGCGCGAAATGCCTTAAAAATGGCTTTAAAATGGATTTGGAGCATGGAGACGATTATCTCGGGATTGCAAGATAACCAAACAAAACTTTTAGTGGATTTCTACTTATTTTATTAAATATCATCTCCACCAAACAGGACAAGCTTGCATCTGTTATAGTTTTGGAGAAAAATGTGTTCATTTCATGTATGCGCGAAATGCCTTAAAAATGGCTTTAAAATGGATTTGGAGCATGGAGACGATTATCTCGGGATTGCAATATAACCAAACAAAACTTTTAGTGGATTTCTACTTATTTTATTAAATATCATCTCCACCAAACAGGACAAGCTTGCATCTGTTATAGTTTTGGAGAAAAATGTGTTCATTTCATGTATGCGCGAAATGCCTTAAAAATGGCTTTAAAATGGATTTGGAGCATGGAGACGATTATCTCGGGATTGCAAGATAACCAAACAAAACTTTTAATGGATTTCTACTTATTTTATTAAATATCATCTCCACCAAACAGGACAAGCTTGCATCTGTTATAGTTTTGGAGAAAAATGTGTTCATTTCATGTATGCGCGAAATGCCTTAAAAATGGCTTTAAAATGGATTTGGAGCATGAAGACGATTATCTCGGGATTGCAAGATAACCAAACAAAACTTTTAGTGGATTTCTACTTATTTTATTAAATATCATCTACACCAAACAGGACAAGCTTGCATCTGTTATAGTTTTGGAGAAAAATGTGTTCATTTCATGTATGCGCGAAATGCCTTAAAAATGGCTTTAAAATGGATTTGGAGCATGGAGACGATTATCTCGGGATT